>NW_012267407.1:1019420-1020411 GCF_000151885.1 Dipodomys ordii
ACCCTAACCCTAATCCTAACCCTCACCCTAACTCTCACCGTAACCCTAACCGTAACACTAACACAAACCATGTTCCTAATGCTTACCCGAATCCTCATGCTAACACTAACCCTAACCCTACCCCTCACTCTCACCCTTAACCTCACCATAACAATTATCCTCACCCTAACACTAACCCTAAACCTAACCCTCAGCCTAACCCTGATCCTAATGGTAAACCTAACCCTAATCCTCACCCGCACCCTAACCCTAACCCTAAACATCACCTTAATTCTAACCCTCACCCTCAGCCTAACCCTAAACCTAAACCTAATCCTAACCCTCACCCTCACCCTAAACCTAACCCTAACCCTCACCCTCAACTTAACTCTAAACCTATACCTAACCCTCACCCTAAACCTAACCCTCACCCTAACCCTCAACCGAATCCTCACCCTCAAAATAACCCTAACCCAAACCCTCACCCTAACACTCACCCTAACCCTAACCCTATCCCTAACCCTCACCCTCACCATAAACCTAACCCTCACCCTCACCCTTACCCTAACATTAAATCTAACCCTCACCCTAACACTCACACTAACAGTCACACTGAAACTAGCCTTCATTCTCACCCTAACCCTCACCCTAAACCTTACCCTAACTATAACCCTAAACCTTACCCTCACCCTAACACTAACCCTAACCCTAATCCTCACACTAATCCTAAGCCTAAACCTAACCCTAGCCCTAACTCTCACCCTAACCCTCACCCTAACCCTAACACTAACCCTAACCCTAACAATAACCCTAACGCTAAACCTAAACCTAAACCTAACCCTCACCCTCACCTTAACCATAACCCTAACCTTAAACATAACCCTAATCCTCACACTAAACCTAATCCTAACCATAACCTTCATACTATCGCGCACCCTAATTCTAAAGCTAAACCCTACCCTCACCCTCACCCTAATCCTTACCCATACTCTCAACCTCACCCTAATCCTAA
>NW_012267407.1:1026678-1028212 GCF_000151885.1 Dipodomys ordii
CCTCACCCTCACCCTCACAATCAGCCTAAAACTAAACCTAACCCTCACCCTAACCTTAACCCTCACCGTAAACCTCAACCTAACACATACCCTCACCCTAACCCTAACCATAACACTAACCCTCACCTTAACCCTAACCCTCTCCCTAAACCTCACTCTCACACTAAACCTCACCCTAAACCTTACCTTACCCTAACCCTAACCCTAACCCTCATCCTAAACCTAAACCTAACACTCACTCTCACCCTAACTCTAACCCTCACCCTAACCCTCACGCTCAGTCTAACATTAACCCTAAACCTAATCCTAACCCTGTACCTCACCCTCACCCTGAACCTAACCCTAAACCTCACCCTCAACCTCACCGTCACCCAAACCCTAACCGTAACCCTATCCCTAACCATCATCCTAACACTAACACTCACCCTAACCCTCACCCTAACACATACCCTCACCCTAATCCTAAACCTAACCCTCAATCTAACCCTTACCCAACCCTAAACCTCTCACTATACCTCAACCTCACGCAAAACCTCACCCTAACCTTTACCCTTACCCTAACCCTAACCATAAACCTACCCCTCACCGGAACGCTCAACCTAACCCTGACCCTCAACCTAACCCTAAACCTCACCCTAACCCTCACCCTCACCTTAACCCTCACCCTAACCCTTACCCTCACCTTAACCCTAACACTCACACTAACCCTAAACCTTATCCTAACACTAAACCTCAGTCTAAACCTAAACCTAAACCTAATCCTAACACTCACCCTCACCATAACCCTAACCCTAACCCTCACCCTCACCCTCAGCGTAACTCTAAAACTATACCTAACCCTCACCCTAACACTGACCCTATCCCTAACTATCAACCGAAATGTCACCCTCAACTTAACCCTAACCCAAATTCTCACCCTAACCCTAATCCTATCCCTAATCCTCACCCTCACTATAAACCTAACCCTCACCCTCACCCTAACCCTAACACTAAACCTAACCCTTACCCTAACACTCATCCTAACACTCACACTAAAACTAGCCCTCACTCTCACCCTAACCTTCAACCTAAACCTTATCCTAACTATAAGCCTAAACCTTACCCTCAGCCTAACGCTAACCCTAACACTAATCCTCACACTAATCCTAAGCCTAAACCTAATCCTAACCCTAAGCCTCACCCTAACACTCACACTCACCCTAACCCGAACTCTAACCCACACCCTAATTCAAATACTAAACCTAACCCTCACCCACACCCTAACGCTCACTCACCCAAACCCTCACCCTCACCCTAACCCTCACCCTCACCCTAACCCTCACCCTCACCCTAAATATCACCCTAACCCTAATCCTAACACTCATCCTCACCCTAATGCAAACCCTAACCCTCACCCTCAACCTAACCCTAACCCTCACCCTCACCTTCACCCTAACCCTAACCTTAACCATAACCCTAATCCTCACACTAACCCTAATCCTAACCATAACCTTTATCCTAACCCTCAGCCTAATTGTAACCCTAAACCCTACCC
>NW_012267407.1:1031365-1032408 GCF_000151885.1 Dipodomys ordii
CTTACCCTCACCCTTACCCTAACCCTAAACCTAACTCTCACCCTAATCCTCAACCTAACCCTAAACCTCAACCTAATCCTAAACCTAACGCTAATGCTAACCCTACCCTCACCCTCACCCTATAACTCACCCTAATCCTTACACTCACCCTAACCCTAACCCTAACACTCACACTAAACCTAACCCTGACCCTAACCCTAAACCTAACCCTCAGCCTAACGTTCACCCTAACCCTAACCCTAAACCTAATACTTACCCTATAACTAAACCTAACTCTAACCTTCACCCTCACCCTAACCCTCACCCTCACCCTAACCCTTACCCTCTCCTTAAACCTAACCCTCACCTTATGGTAAACCTCACCCTAATCCTAACCCTCACCCTAAAACTCACCCTAAACCTAACACTAGCCCTCACTCTAACCCTCACCTGAACCCTATCTCTAAAACTAACCCTAACCATAAACTTCACCCTAACTCTCACCCTAACCATCACACTAACCTGTACCCTCAACCTAACCCTCACCCTAACCCTAACACTAACCTTAACCCCCACCCTAACCCTAACCCTACCCCTCAGCCTAATCCTCATCCTAATCCTAAACCTAAACCTAACCCTCACCATTAACCCTAAACATCACCCTAACCCTCACCCTCACCCTCACCCTCACCCTCAGCCTAACACTAACGCTAACCCTAATCCTCACCCTCACCCTAATCCTAACCCTAACACTAAACCTAACCCTCAACTTAACACTCACACTAACACTCACACTTAACCTAAGCCTCACTCTCAACCTAACCCTCACCCTAAACCTTACCCTAACCCTAAACCTCAACCTTACCCTCACCCTAACCCTAACCCTAACCCTAATGCTAATCCTCACACTAACCCTAACCACAACCCTAATCCTAACCCTCAACCTAAACCTCACCCTCACCCTAAACCTAACCCTACCCCTCACCCTAATGCTAACCCTAACCCTGACCCTGACCCTCACCCTAACACTAACTGTAACCCTAACCCTCATCCACACCCTAACC
>NW_012267407.1:1035031-1036642 GCF_000151885.1 Dipodomys ordii
CTAACCCTAATCCTGAACATGAACCTCAGCCTCACCCTGAACATAATCCTAAGTCTCACCTTCCCACCCTATCCCTAAACCTCATCCTAACCTTAACCCTCACACTAACACTCACCCTAACACATACCCTCACCATAATCCTAACCCTAAACCTCATTCTAACCCTCACCCTAAACTTAACCCTCTCCCTAAACCTCACCCACACCCTAAACCTAACCCTAACCTTTACCCTCACCCTAACCCTAACCCTAACCCTACCCCTCACCGGAAACCTCAACCTAACACTAACCCTCAACCTAACCCTAACCCTAACCCTAACACTCACTCTCACCTTAGCCCTCATCCTAACCCTAATCCTAACACTAACCTTCACCCTAAACCTTACCCTCACCCTCACCCTAACCCTCACCATCACTTTAACCCTCACTCTAATCCTAACCCTCATCCTAACCATAACCCTAATCCTAAACCCAACCCTCACCCTAAACTCCACCAAAACCTAAACCTAACCCTAACCCTAACAATAACAATAACGTTAACCCTCACCCTCACCATAAACTTAATGCTAACCCTAACATTCACAGTTACCCTAACCCTCACCCTAAACTTTGCCCTCACCCTAAACCTAATCCTCACCGTAATCCTAACCAAACAATAACCTTCATCCTAAACCTCACCCTAATCCTAAACCTAAACCCTACCCTCACCATCACCCTAAACCTAACACTCAACCTAATCCTAAACCTAAACCTAACCCTCACCCCAACCCTAACCCTAACCCTAATACTAACCCTAACTCTCACCCTCACCCTATCCCTCACCCTAACCCTTACCCACACCCTAATCCTAAACCTAACAATCACACTTAACCCAACCATCACCCTAACCTTACCCTACCCCTCTGCCTAATGCCCACCCTAACCCTAACCCTAACCCTAACCCTCACCCTAATCCTCACCCTATCCCTCAACCTAACCCTAAACCTCACACTCAGCCTAGCTCTACCCTAACAGTAACCTTAATACTAACCCTCACCCTCACCCTAAACCTAATGCTAAACCTAACCTTCACCCTCACCCTAACCCTCACCCTAACCCTTACCCTCACCCTAAACCTAACCCTCACCCTCAACCTACAACTCACCCAAACCCTAACCCTCACCTTAAACCTCACCCTAACCCTAATCCTAATGCTCACCCTAACCCTAACCCTATCACTAACAGTAACCGTAATCCTAATGCTCACCTGAATCCTCATGCTATCCCTAACCCTAACCCTACCCCTCACCCTCACCCTTACCCTCACCCTAACCCTTACCCTCACTCTAACCCTAACCCTCACACTAACCCTAACCCTCACCCTAACCCTAACCCTCAACCTAACCCTCATCCTAACGGTAAAAGACCTCACGCTCTCCCTCAACCTAACACTAACCCTATACGTCACCCTAATTCTCACTCTCACCCTCAGCCTTACTGTCATCCTCACCCTCAGCCTAACCCTAAGCCTAAACCTAATCCTAACCCTCACCCTCACCCGCACATGAACCCTAACCCTAAACCTCACCCTCACCCTCAGTCTAACTCTAAACCAATACTTCTCACCCCAACC
>NW_012267407.1:1041472-1043695 GCF_000151885.1 Dipodomys ordii
ACCCTCACCCTAACCCTAACCCTAAACTTCACCCAAATTCTAACCCTCACCCTCACCGTCATCCTCACCCTCAGCCTAACCCTAAACCTAAACCTAATCCTAACCATCACCCTCACCCTCACCCTCACCCTAACCCTAACCCTCAACCGAACCCTCACCCTCAATTTAACCCTAACCCAAACCTCACCCTAACACTAACCCTAACCCTAACCCTCACCCTAACACTCACCCTAACACTCACACTAAAACTAGCCCTCACTCTCACCCTAACCCTTACCCTAAACCTTACCCTAACTATAACCCTAAACCTTACCCTCACCCTAACCCTAACCCTAACCCTAATCCTCACACTAATCCTAAGCCTAAACCTACCCCTACCCCTAACACTAATCCTCACACTAACCCTAAACCTAACCCTAACCCTAACCTCACACTAACCCTCACCATCAACATAACCCAAACCCTAACTCTCACCCTACTGCTAACCCTAACCCTAAACCTCAACCTCTCCCTAACCCTCAACCTCACCCTAAACCTCACCCTTTCCCTAAATATCACCCAAACACTCACACTCACCCTAACCCTAACCCTAACTCTGACCCTATGCCTCACCCTCACCATCATTCTCAAACTAAGCCTAACCCTAAACCTAACCCTAATGCTAAACCTAACACTCTCCCTCAAACTCACACTATCCCTAATGCTAACCCTTTCCTTAACCCTCACCCTAAACCTCACCCTCAACATAACCCTAACCCTCACCCTAACCCTCACCCTCACCCTAACCCTAACCAAAACCCTAACCCTAAACATAATCCTCACACTAACCCTAACCCTAACCATAACCTTCATCTTAAAACTCACACTAATCCTAACCCTAAACCCTACCCTCACCATCACCCTAACCCTAACTCTCATCCTCACCCTAATCCTAAACCTAACCCTAACCCTCACCCTAACCCTCATCCTAACCCAAATGCTAACCCTAACCCTCACCCTCACCCTATCCCTCACCATAACCCTTACCCTCACCCTAACGCTAAACCTAACAATCAAACTAAACCTAACCCTCACCCTAACCCTAACCCTACCCATCTGCCAAATGCTCACCCTAACCCTAACCCTAACCCTAATACTCACCATATCCCAAAACCTAACCCTAAACCTCACCCTCAGCCTAGCCCTCACCCAAACCCTAACCCTAACACTAACCCTCACCCTAAACCTAGTGCTAACCCTAACCTTCACCTTCACCCTAACCCTCACCCTATCCCTTATCATCACCCTAAACCTAACCCTCACCCTCACCCTACAACTCACCCTAACACTAACCTCACCCTAAACCCTAATCCTAATCCTCACCCTAACCCTCACCCTCAACCTAATCCTAACACTAACACTAACCGTAATCCAAATGCTCACCAGATTCCTCAGGCCAACCCTAACCCTAAACCTAACCCTCACCCTCACCCATACCCTCACTCTAACCCTTACCCTCACCCTAACCCTAACCCTCACATTAACCCTAAACCTAACCTTCAGCCCAACCCTCATCCCAACCCTAAACCTAACCCTAACCCTCACCCTAACACTAACAATAACACTAACCCTCACCCTCAACCTAAACCTAATGCTAACCTTAACCTTCACCCTCACATTAACCCTCACCCTAACCCTTACCCTCACCCTAAACCTAACCCTCACCCTCACCCTAACCCTAACCCTAACCTTAACCATAACCCTAATCCTCACACTAACCCTAACCCTAACCATAAACTTCATCCTAACTCTCACCCTAATTCTAACCCTAAACCCTACCCTCACCCTCACCCTAACCCTAACTCTCACCCTCACACTCACATTAAACCTAAACCTAACCCTCACTTTAAACCTAACCCTAACCCTAATGCTAACCCTAATCCTCACCCTCACCCTAACCCTCACCCTAACCCTTACCCTCACCCTAACCCTAAACTTAAAAATCACACTAAACCTAACCCTCACCCTAACCTTAAACCTACCCCTCTGCCTAATGCTCACCCTAACCCTAACCCTAGCCCTAACCCTAATCCTCACCCTATCCCTAAACCTAACCCTAACCCTCACCCTCAGCCTAGCCCTCACCCTAACCCTAACCCTAACACTAACCCTCACCCTCACCCTAAACCTAATGCTAACCCTAACCTTCACCCTCACCCTAACCTTCACCCTAAACCTTACCCT
>NW_012267407.1:1051479-1052369 GCF_000151885.1 Dipodomys ordii
ACCCTAACCCTGACCCTAAACCTACCCCTCACCGGAACCCTCACCCTAACCCTAAACTTCAACCTAACCCTAACCCTAATCCTAACCCTCACCCTCACCCTGGCCCTCATCTCAACCCTAATCCTAACACTAAACCCTTACCCTAACCCTAACACTCACGCTGACCCTAACCTTCAACCTTACCTTAACCTTCACCCTAAACCTAACCCTCATCCTAACCATAATCCTAACCTTAACCCCAACCCTCACCCTAACCTCCACCATAACCCTAACCCTCATCCTAATACTAACAATAACCCTAACCCTCATCCTCACCCTAAACCTCACCCAAACCCTAACCCTCACACTCATCCTAACCCTCACCCTCACCCTAACCCTCACCCTTTCCCTAAATATCACCCTAACACTAACCCTCACCCTAACCCTATCCTTAACCTTAATGCTAACCCTAAGGCTCACCCTTAACCTAACCCTCATCCTAACCTTTACACTCACCCTAACCCTAGCCAGCAAACTTAACCCTCACCATAACCCTAAACATAACACTAACAGTAACCCTAATCCTAACCCTAAACCTAACCCTTAACCTCACCGTCATCCTATGCATCACACTAACCCTAACCCTCACCCTACCCCTAACCCTAAACCTAATCCTCACACTAACCCTAAACCTAATCCTAACCCTTACCCGCACACTAACCCTCACCCTAACCCTAACCCTAACACTAACCCTCACACTCACCCTAACCCTCACCCTAACCTTTACCCTCATTCTCACCCAACCCTCACCCTAACCCTAAACCTTAATCTAACCGTAACCTAACCCTCAACCTCACCCTACCCTAACCCTAATTTTAACCCTAAACCTCATCTTCACCCTCACCCTTACC
>NW_012267407.1:1056826-1059315 GCF_000151885.1 Dipodomys ordii
CCAAACACTAAGCCTAAACCTAAATCTCATGCTAACACTCACCATAACCATCACGATAAACCTAACCCTCACCCTCACCCTAACCCAAACCCTAACAATAAACCTAACCCTAACCCTAACACTAACTCTCACAGTAAACATAATCCTCACAATAACCCTAACCCTAACCCTAAAAATAACCTTATCCCTAAACATAAACCTAACCCTCAACCTAACCCTCACTCTCACCCTATCCCTGACCCTACCCTTACTCTCACCTTAACCCTAACCCTAACAATCACACTAAATCTAACCCTCACCCTAACACTAACCATTCCCCTCAGCCTAATGCACACTCTAACCATAACCCTAACCCTAATCCTCACTCTATCCCTAAACCTAACCCTAACCCTCATCCTCAGCCTAGCCCTAACCCAAACCGTAACCCTAACCCTAACCCTCACCCTCACCCTACACTTAATGCTAACCATAAATTTCACGCTCACCCTCACCCTCACCCAAACCCTAACACTCACCCTAACCCTAACCCTCACCCTAACCTTAACCCTAACCCTCACCCTCAACCTCAGCCTAACTCTAAACCTATACCTAACCCACACACTAACCCTAACCCTAACACTAACAATAACCCTAAAACTCACACTAAACCTAATGCGAACCCAAAACTTCACCCTTAACCTAACCCTCACCCTAACCCTTACCCTCACCCTAAACCTAACCATCACACTCACCCTAACCTTAACCCTAACCTTAACCATAACCCTAATCCTCACACTAACCCTAACCCTAAACATAATCTTCATCCTAACTCTCACCCTAATTCTAACCCTAAACCCTACTCTCACCCTCACCCTAAACCTAAACCTCACCCTCACACTCAACCTAATTCTAAACCTAACCCTAACCCTAACCCTTCCCCTAAACCTAATCCTATCCCTAAGGCTAACCCTAAAGCTCAAACTTACCCTAACTCTCACCCTAATCCTAACCTCTCCCTAACCTAACCCTAAACATGTCCCTCACACTAAACCTAACCCTCACCCTCACCCTAACACTAACTGTAACAATAACCCTAACCCTCACTCTAAACCTAACCCTCACCCTCACCCTCACCCTAACCCTAACCCTAACAATAACACTATTCCTAACCATAAACCTCAAACTCATAATCACCCTCACCCTAACCCTAACCCTAACCCTCACAGTAATCCTAACCCTAAAACTAACCCTAACCCTTACCCTCACTCTAACCCTAAACCTCACAGAAAGGCCAACCCTAACCTGAACCCTAACCCTCACCCTTACCCTAATCCTAACCGCACCCCTCAGCCTATTCCTCATCCAAAACCTAAACCTAAACCTAAACCTAAACCTCACCCTAACGCGAAAGATCACCCTAACCCTAACCCTCACCTTCACGCTCACCCTCAAACTAAACCGAACCCTAACACATACCCTCACCCTAACCCTAACCCTAACCCTCACCCTAACCCTCACCTTAACCCTAACCTTCTCCCTAAACCTCACTCTCACCCTAAACCTCACCCTAAACCTTACTCTCACCTTAACCCTAAACCTAACACTAATCCTCACACTAACCTTAACCCTAACCCTAACCCTAACCCTCACCCTAACCCTCACCCTCAACATAACCTGAACCCTAACCCTCACCCGAAGGCTGACCCTAACCCAAAACCTCAAACTCACCCTAACCCTCAACCTCAACCTAACCCTCAACCTTTCTCTAAATAACACCCTAACACTAACACTCACCCTAACCCTAAACCTAACCCTGACCCTATGCCTCAACCTGACCATCACGCTCACCCTAAGCCTAACCCTAAAGCTAACACTAGTGCTAAACCTAACCCTCTCCCTCACCCTCACGCTAACCCTAATGCTAACCCTAACCTTAACCCTCACCCTAAACCTCACCCTCAACATAACCCTAACCCTTACCCTCACCCTAATGCTAAACCTAACCCTAACCCTCACCCTCACCCTAACCCTAACCGTTACCCTAACCCTCACCCAAAACATAACCCACACACTCAACCTAACCCTCACCCTCACACTAACCCTAACACTCATCCTAATGCTAATCCTAACCCAAACACTCACCCTAACCCTAACCCTCACGCTAACCCTAACCCTAACCCTAACCTTAACCCTAACCCTAAACCTAATCCTCACACTAACCCTAACCCTAACCATATACTTTATCCTAAAACTCACACTAATCCTAACCATAAATCCTACCCTCACCATAACCCTAACCCTCTCACCCTCACCCTAATCCTAAACCTAACCCTAAACCTCACCCTAACACTAACCCTAACCCTAATGCTAACCCTAACCCTCACCCTCACCCTATCCCTCACCCTAACCCTTTCCCTCACCCTAACCCTAAACCAAACAATTACACTAAACCTAACCCTCACCCTAACCCTAACCCTAACTCTCTGCCTAATGCTCACCCTAACCCTAAC
>NW_012267407.1:1065924-1067088 GCF_000151885.1 Dipodomys ordii
CCTAAAGCTAAACCTAAACCTAATCCTAAACCTAACCCTCTCCCTCACCCTCACCCTAAACCTAACTCTAACCCTAAACCTAACCCTCACCTTGACCTTAACCCTAACCCTAACAATAACCCGAACCTTAAACCTCACCCTCACCCTAACCCTAAACTTAACTCTAACCCTCACCCTAAAGCTAACCCTAACCGTCACAACTCACCCTAATCCTAAGGCTCATCCTCACCCTCACCCTCATGCTCACCTAACCCTAACCCTAACCCTAATCCTAAACCTGAAACTCACCCTAACCCCCACCCTAACTCTAACCCTAAACCTAGACCCTAAACCTCTCCTTAACCTTAACCCTCACCCTAACAGATACCCACACACTTTCCCTAACCTTAACCCTCACCCTAAGCCTCACCCTAAACCTAAGCCTCTCCCTAAACCTCACCCTCACCCCAAACGTCAACCTAACCCTTTCCATCACCCTAACCCTAAGCCTAAACCTATCCCTCACCAGAACCCTCACCCTAACCCTAACCCTCACACTAACCCTTACCCTCACCCTAGCCCTCATCTAACCCTAAGCCTAACCCTAACCCTCATCATCACCTTATCCCTCACCCTAACCCTAACCCACATCCTAGCCATAACCCTAAACCTAACTCCAACCCTCAACCTAACCTCCACCATAACCCTAAACCTAACTCTAACCCTCATCCTAACACTAACAATAAACCTAACCCTCAGCCTCACCCTAAGCCTAACCCTAACCCTTACACTCACTATCACGCTACCACTCACATTAACCCTAACCCTCACCCTAACCTTAACCATAATCCTCACACTAACCCCAAACCTAACCTTCACACTAACCCTCACCCTAACGATAACCCTAACCCTAACAATGAACCTCACCCTAACCCTTACCCTCACGCTCACCCAACCCTCACACTAACACTAAAGCTCAACCTAACCCTAAACCTAACCCTCACCCTCACCCTAACCCTAACCCTAATGCTAACCCTAACCCACACCCTTACCCTAACCCTCACCCTAACCCTTACCCTCACCCTAACCCTAACCCTAAACCTAACCCTCACACTAAAACTAACACGCACCTTATCCCTAACCCTAACACTAACAATAAACCTAACCCTCATCCTCACCCTCACC
>NW_012267407.1:1068974-1071141 GCF_000151885.1 Dipodomys ordii
CTAACCCTCACCCTAACCCTTACCCACACCATAAACCTAACCCTCACCCTCACCCTAAACACACCCTAACCCTCACCCTCACCCTAAACTTCACACTAACCTTAACGCTAACCCTCACCCTCAACCTCACCCTATCCCTAACACTAAACCTAAAACTCACACTAACCCTAACCCTCACCGTAATCCTAACCCTAACCCTCACCCTAATGCTAAAGCTAAACCTAATGCTCACCCTAACACTAACCCTCACCCTCAACCTAACCCTAACCCTAAACCTAATCCTCACCCTAACCCTAACCCTAACTCTCACCCTCACCCTAATCCTAAACCTAAACCTAACCCTCACCCTAACCCCAACCCTAACCCTAATGCTAACCCTAAACCTCACACTCACCCTATCCCTCCGCTAACCCTTACTCTCACCCTAACCCTAAACCTAACAATAACACTAAAACTAAACTTCACCCTCACCCTAACCCAACCCCTCTGCCTAATGCTCACCCTAACCCTAACTCTAAACCTAACGCTAACCCTAAGCCTAATCCTAACCCTTTCCCTAAACTTAATCCTAACCCTCACCCTCAGCCTAGCCCTCACCCTAACCCTAACCCTAACACTAACACTCACCCTCACCCTAAACCTAATGCTAAACCCAAACTTCTCCCTCACCCTAACCCTCACCCTAACCCTTGCTCTCACACTAAACCTAACCCTCCCCATCACCCTAAAACTCACGCTAACCCTAACCCTCACCCTAAACCTCACCCTAACCCTAATCCTAACCCTCACCCTAAACCTCAACCTAACCCTAACCCTAACACTATCACTAACCGTAATCCTAATGCTCACCCGAAACCTCATGCTAACCCTAAACTTAAACCTACACCACACCCTCATCCTTAACCTCACCCTAACCCTTACCCTCACCCTAATCCTAACCCTCACACTAACCCTAACCCTCACCCTCACCCTAAGCCGAACCCTCAGCCTAACCCTCATCCTAACGGTAAACCTAACCCTAATCCTCACCCTCACCCATCCCTAACCCTAAACATCACCCTAATTCTAACCCTCACCCTCAGCCTTACTGTCATCATCACCCTCAGCCTAATGCTATACCTAAACCTAATCCTAACCCTCACCCTCACCTTCACCCTAACCCTAACCCTAAACCTCACCCTCACACTCAACCTAACTCTAAACCTATACCTAACCCTCACCCTAACCCTAACCCTCACCCTAACCCTAACCCTCACCCTAACTCTCAACCGAACCCTAAACCTCAACTTAACCCTAAGCCAAACCCTCACCCTAACCCTCACCCTAACCCTAACCCTATCCCTAACCCTCTCCCTCACCATAAACCTAACCCTCAACCTCACCCTAACCCTAACACTAAACCTAACCCTCACCCTAACACTCACACTAAAACTAGCACTCACACTCACCCTAACCCTAATGCTAAAACTTACCCTAACTATAACCCTAAACCTTACCCTCACCCTCACTCTAAACCTAACCCTAATCCTCACACTAATCCTAAGCCTAAATCTAAACCTAAACCTAACCCTCACCCTAACCCTCAAACTCACCCTAACTTTAACCCTAACCCTTACCCTAATTCTAATCCTAACAGTAACACTCACCCACACCCTAACCCTCACACTCACCCTAACCCTGACACTCACTCTAACCCCCACCCTCAGCCCTAATATCACCCTCACCATCACTCACACTCTAAGCCTAACCATAAACCTAACGCTATTCCTAAACCTAATCCTCTCCCTCACCCTTAGGCTAACCCTAATGTTAACCCTAACCCTAAACTTCACTCTCAACCTAACCCTAACCCTAACCATAACAATAACCCTAACCCTAAACCTAACCGTAACCCTCACCCTCACCTTAACCTTAACCATAACAATAATCCTCACACTAACCCTAATCCTAACCATAACTTTCATCCTAAACTTCATCCTAATTCTAACCCTAAATCCTACCCTCATGCTCACCCTAACCCTAACCCACATCCTCACCCTCAACCTAATCCTAAACCTAACCCTAACCCTAAAACTCACCCTCCCCCGATCCCTCACCCTAACCCTAACCCTAAGGATCACACGAAACCTAACCCTCAACCTAACCCTAACACTAACCCTCTGCCTAA
>NW_012267407.1:1078654-1079426 GCF_000151885.1 Dipodomys ordii
CTAAACCTCTCCCTAACACTCACCCTCACCCTAAACCTAACCATAACCCCTCCCCCACCCTAACCCTAACCCTAATTCTCACACTAACCCTCACGCTAACAATAACCCTATTGTGCATACTCACGCTAACCCTCACCCTAAACCTTACCCTCACCCTAACCCTAATGCTAACCCTAACCTTCACCCTCACCCTAACCCTAATGCTAACCCTAACCTTCACCCGCACCCTAACCCTCACCCTAACTCTTACCTTCTCCCTAAACCTAACCCTCACCTTAAACAACACACTAACCCTAACTCTCACCCTAAAACTCAACCTAACCCTAACCCTACCCCTCACCCTAACCCTCACCCTAACCCTATCCGTAACACGAACCCTAACCCTAACCCTCACCCTAACCCTCACGCTACGCCTAACCCTAACCCTATCGCTCATACTCACGCTAATCCTCACCCTAAACCTTACCCTCACCCTAA
Source organism: Dipodomys ordii (assembly GCF_000151885.1). NCBI lineage: Eukaryota > Metazoa > Chordata > Mammalia > Rodentia > Heteromyidae > Dipodomys > Dipodomys ordii. Next base: position 1,079,132 of record NW_012267407.1, read on the forward strand.
CCCGAACACTAAACCTCACACTAACCCTAACCCTCACCCTAACCCTAAACCTACTCCTCAGCCTAAACTTCATCCTAAACCTAAACTTAAACCAAACACTCACCATTTACCTTAAAGGTAACCCTAACCCTAAACATCACCCTCACCCTAACCCTAACAATAACGCTCACCCTTACCATAACCCTCACGTTAACCCTAACCCTAAACCTATTCCTAACCCTAACTCTAACAATAACCCTAAACCTAACCCTAAACCTCACCCTAACACTAATCCTAACCCCACCCCTCAGCCTAA
>NW_012267407.1:1084297-1085220 GCF_000151885.1 Dipodomys ordii
CTAACCCTAACCCTAACTCTCACCCTCACCTTAACACTCACCCTAACCCTTACCCTCACGTTCACCCAACCCTCACACTAACCCTAAACCTCAACCTAACCCTAACCCTAACCCTCACCCTCAACCGAACCCTAACCCTAATCCTAACCTTAAACCTCATCTTCACAATCTCCCTTACCCTAACCCTAATCCTCACCTTCAACCTCATCCTCACCCAAACCTTAACCCTATCCCTAACCCTCACCCACGCTTAAACCTAACCATCACTCTCACCCTCACCCTAACACTAACCCTAAACCTAACCCTAACCCTAATGCTAACCCTAACGCTCACCCTTACCCTAACACTCACCCTAACACTTACCCCCACCCTAACCATAACCCTAAACCTAAACCTCACCCTAACCCTTACCCACTCCATTAACCTAACACTCACATTCACCCTAACACTCACCCTAACCCTAACCCTCAACCTAAACTTCACCCTAACCCTAACCCTAAACCTCATCCTAACTCACCGTAAGGCTAACACTAACAATAACCCTAACCCTAACCCTAACCCTCACCCTAATCTTAACCCTAACCCTCACCCTCACCCTCACCCTAACGCTAAACCTAAACCTAAACCTCACACTAACCCTAACCCTCACCCTAAACCTAACCCTAACCCTAACCCTAAACCTAATCCTCACACTAACCCTAACCTTAACCATATCTCTCATCCTAAAACTCACACTAATCCTAACCCTAAACCCTACCCTACCATCACCCTAACCCTAACTCTCACCCACACCCTAATCCTAAACCTAACCCTAACCCTCACCCTAACCCTAATGCTAACCCTAACCCTCACGCTAACCCTATCCCTCACCCTAACCCTTACCCTCACCCTAACCCTAAACCTAACAATCACACTAAACCTAA
>NW_012267407.1:1092244-1093743 GCF_000151885.1 Dipodomys ordii
TCACCCTAACACTAACACTCACCCCAACCCTAACCCTAACCCTGACCCTATGCTTCAGCCTCACCATCACCCTCACACTAAGCCTAACCCTAAACCTAACACTAATGCGAAACCTAACCCTCTCCCTCAACCTCACGCTAAACCTAATGCTAACCATAAACTTAACCCTAATCCTAACCCTCACTCTCAACATAACTCTTACCCTAACCCTCATCGTAAGGCTAACACTAACCCTATTCCTCCCCCTGCCCCTAATCCTCACTGTCACCCTAACCCTCACCCAAACCCTTGGACTCACACTCACCCTAACCCTCACTCTAACCCTAACCCTAACCCTCATCTTAATGCTAACCCTAAGCCTAACCCTCACCCTAAACCTAACTCTCACCCTCACCCTAACCCTAACCCTAACCCTAAACCTAACCCTCACACTAAACTTAATCCTAACGATAAACTTCATCCTAAAACTCACACTAATCCAACCCTAAACCCTACCCTCACCATGACCCTAACCCTAACTCTCAAGCTCACCCTAATCCTAAACCTAAACCTAACCCTCACCCGAACCCTAACCCTAACCCTAATGCTGACCCTTAACCTCACCCACACCCTATGCCTCACCCTAACACTTGCCCTCACCTTAGCCCTCACCCTCACCCTAACCCTAACCCTAACTTTAACCATAACCCTAATCCTCACACTAACCCTAAACATAACCATAAGTTTCATCCTAACCCTCACCTTAATTCTAACACTAAACCCTACCCTCACCCTCACTATAAACCTAACCCTCACCCTCACACACACCCTTACCTAACCCTCACCCTAACCCTAACACTATCCCTCACCCTAATGCTAACCCTAAACCTAATGCTCACCCTAACCCTAACCCCGACCCTCACCCTAACCCTAACCGTAAACCTAACCCTAAACCTAATTCTCACAATAAACCTAACAATTACCATAACCTTCATCCTAACCCTCACCCTAATCCTAAACCTAAACCCTACCCTCACCATCACCCTAACCCTAACCCTCACCCTAATCCTAAACCTAAACCTAACCCTCACCCTAACCCTAACCGTAAACCTAATGCTAACCCTAACCCTCACCCTCACCCTATCCCTCACCCTAACCCTTACCCTCAACCTAACCCTAAACCTAACAATCACACTAAACCTAACCCTCACCCTAACCCTAACCCTACCCCTCTGCCTAATGCCCACCTTAACCCTAACCCTAACCCTAATCCTCACCCTATCCCTAAACCTAACCCTAACCCTTACCCTCAGCCTAGCCCTACCCTAACCCTAACTCTAACACTAACCCTCATCCTCACCATAAACATAATGCTGACCCTAACTTTCTCCCTCACACTAACCCTCACCCTAACCCTTACCCTCACCCTAAACCTCACCCTCACCCTCATCCTACAACTTACCCAAGCCTAACATTCACCCTAAACCTCACCCTAACCCTAATCCTAAGGCTAACCCTAA
>NW_012267407.1:1099016-1099951 GCF_000151885.1 Dipodomys ordii
ATCCTTACCCTTAGTCTAACCCTAACCCTAAACCTAACCCTAACCCTCACATTCACCCTCAGTCTTAATCTAAACCAATACCTAACCCTCACCCTAAACCTACCCCTCTCCCTAACCCTAACCCTCGCCCTAAACCTCACCATAACCATTACTCTCACCCTAACTCTAACCCTAATCCTCACACTAACCCTAACCGTAACCCTCACCCTAAACCTAACCATAACCCTCACTCTCACCTTAACGATAACCCTCACCCTCACCCACAACCTAACCCTAACCCTAACCCTAATCCTAAACATGAACCTCGGCCTCACCCTGAAACTAACCCTAAATCTCACCTTCCCACCCTATCCCTAACCCTAATCCTAACCCTCATCCTAACCTTAACCCTCACCCTAACACATACCCTCACCATAATCCTAACCCTAAACCTCATTCTAACCCTCACCCTAAATCTAACCGTCTGCCTAAACCTCACCCTCACCCTAAACCTCACCCTGACGTTTATCCTCACCTTAACGCTAACCCTAACCCTACCCCTCACCAGAAACCTCACCCTAACCCTAACTCTCAATCTAACCCTAACCCTAACCCTAACCCTCACTCTCACCCTCACCCTCATTCTAACCCTAATCTTAAACCTAACCCTCACCCTAAACCTAACACTCACCCTCATCCTAAACCTCACCCTCACCTTAACCCTCACTCTAACCCTAATCCTCATCCTAAACATAACCCTAACCCTAAAACCAACCCTCACCCTAAACCCCACCATAACCCTATACCTAAACCTAACAATAACAAAAACAATAACCCTAACCCTCACCCTCACCGAAAACTTAATGCTAATCCTAAACTTCACCCTTACCCTAACCCTCACCATAAACGTTGCCCTCACCCTAAACCTAATCCTCAACCTAACCCTAACCATAACC
>NW_012267407.1:1107987-1109487 GCF_000151885.1 Dipodomys ordii
CTCACCCTAACCCTAACCCTAATCCTAACCCTAAACCTCATCTTCAACCTCTCCCTTACCCTCACCCTAACCCTAACACTCACCCTCACTCTCAGCCTCAGCCTAATCCTGACCCTAAACCTAATCCTAATGCGGAAGCTCACAATCACCCTGAACCTAAACTTAACACTAAACCTCACCCTCACATTCACCCTAACCCTAACCCTAACTGGATCCCTAACCCTCACCCTCACCCTAACCCTCACCCTAACCCTCACCCTAACACATGCCATCACCATAATCCTAAACCTAACCCTCATCCTAACCCTAACCCTCTCCCTAAACCTCATCCTCACCCTAAAACTCATCCTAAACTTAACCCTCACCCTAAACCTAAACTTAAACGTACCCCTCAACTGAAACCTCACCCTAACCCTAACCCCCAACATAACCCTAAACCTAACACTAACCCTCACCCTCACCCTAGCCCTCATCCTAACGTGAATCCTAACCCTAACCCTCACCCTCACCCTAACCCTCACCCTAACCCTAACCCTCACCCTCACCCTAACCCTCATGCTGAACATAACCCTAACCCTAACCCCAACCCTCACCCTAACCCCACCATAACCCTAAACCTAACCCTAACCCTCAACCTAACGCTTACCCTCACCGTCACCCTACCCCTCCCACTAACCCTAACCCTCCCCCTACCCCTAATCCTAACCCTAATCCTCACACTAACCCCAAACCAAACTCTAATCCTTATCCATATACTAACCCTCACCCTAACACTAACCCGAAACTTAAGTCTCACCCTCACCCTAACCCTCACCCTAACCCTTACCTCACGCTCACCCAACCCTCACACTAACCCTAAACCTCAACCTATACGTTAACCTAACCCTCAACCTCACCCTAACCCTAACCCTAATCCTAAACCTAAACCTCATTTCACACTCTCCCTTAACCTAAACCTAACCCTCACCCTCAACCTCACCCTCACCCTAACCCTCACCCTCATCCTCACCCTAACACTAACCCTAACCCTAACCCTCACCCTAAACTTAACCCTAACCCTCACCCTTACCCTCATCCTAACCCTACACCTAACCCTAACCCTCACCCAACACTCACCCTAACCCTAATGCTAACCCTAAAGCTCAACCTTACCCTAACCCTCACCCTAACCCTTACCCTCTCCCTAAACCAAACACTAAATCTAACCCTCACACTAAACTTAACCCTCACCCGAACCCTAACCTGAACCCTAACAATAATCCTAATGCTAACCTTAAACCTAACCCTCACCCTAATGCTAACCCTAACCCTAACAAAAACCCTATTCCTAAGCTTAATCCTAACTCTCATCCTAACCCTCACCATAACACTAACCCTAAGCCCAACCCTAACAATAACCCTAACCCTAAACCTCACCGTAACCCTAATCCTAACCCCACACCTCAGCCTAATCCTTATCCTAAACCTAAACCTAATCCTAAACCTTGCCCTAACCCTAAA
>NW_012267407.1:1114345-1115549 GCF_000151885.1 Dipodomys ordii
CACTGTCACCCTAACCTTCACCCACACCCTAACCCTCACACTAACCTAACCGTCACCCTCACCCTCACCCTAAATATCAATTTAACCCTAATCCTCACCCTACCCTAACACTAAACCAAACCCTAAGCCTCACACTCACACTAACCCTAATCCTAACCCTCACCCTAATGCTAGCCCTAACCATAACCTTCACCCTCACCCTAACCCTCACCATCACCTTAGGCCTCACCCACACCCTAACCCTCACCCACACCCTAACCCTCACACTCAGCCTAACCCTCAACATCAACCTAACCCTCACCCTCACCGTAAATATCAATTTAAACCTAACCCTAACCCTAACCCTCACCCTAACCCTCAAACTCACCCTAACCCTTACCCTAACCCTCACACTAATGCTAAACCTAACCCTAACCCTCACCCTCACCCTAACCCTCACCGTCACCCTAACCCTCACCCACGCCCTTACCCTCACACTCACCCTAACCCTCACCCTAACACTTAACCTCATCCTAAACATAAAACTAACCCTAAACCCAACCCTCATTCTAACCCCCACCATAACCCTAAAGGTAACCCTAACCCTCACCCTAACACTAACAATAACCCTAACTCTCAGCCTCACCCTAACCCTTACCTTCACCGTCACCTTCCCCCTCACACTAACCCTAACCATCACCCTAACCCTAACCCTAACCCTAATCCTCACAATAACCCTAAACCTAACCCTAATCCTAACCCTCACATGAACCCTCACACGAACACTAACCCTAATCCTAAGTTTCACCCTCACCTTAACCCTCACCCTAACCTTTACCCTCACGCTCACCCAACCCTCACACTAAGCCTAAAACTCAACGTAATCCTAACCTTAACCCTCACCCTCACCCTTACCTTAACACTAATCCTAACCCTAAACCTCATCTTCACACTCTCCCCTACCCTAAACCTATCCCTCACGCTCATTCTCACCCTCACCTTAACCCTCACCCTCACCCTAACCATAAACTTAATCCTAACCCTCACCCTAACCTTAACCATCACCCCAACTTAAACCTAAACCTCTCCCTCACCCTAAACCTAACCATAAACCTAAAACTAACCCTAAACCTAACCTTAACCCTAAGGCTAACCCTAATGCTAACCCTAATGTTCACCCTTACCCTAACCCTCACCCAAACCCATACCCTCACCCTAACCCTAA
>NW_012267407.1:1119828-1123043 GCF_000151885.1 Dipodomys ordii
ACCCTAACCCTCACCCTAACCCTTACCCTCACGCTCACCCAACCCTCACACTAGCCCTAAACCTAAACCTAACTGTAAACCTAACCCTCAACCTCACCCTAACCCTAACCCTAAACCTCATCTTCACCCTCTCTTACCCTAACCCTAACAATAACAATAACCCTATTCCTAACCCTAATCCTAACCCTCATCCTCACCCTCACCCTAACATAAACCCTAAACCTAACCCTCACCCTAACCCTAACCCTCACCCTAAACTTAACACTAACCATCACCCTCACCCTCACCCTCACCCTCACCATAACCCTAACCCTCACCCTAACGCTAACCTTAACCCTCATGCTAAACCTAGAGCTCATACTTACCCTAACCCTCACCCTAATCCTTACCCTCAACCGAAACCTAACCCTAAACCTAACCCTCACACGAAACCTAACCCTCACCTTCACCCTAAACCTAAACCTAACAATAACCCTAACCCTAACCCTAAACCTAACCCTCACCCTCACCCTAATGCTAACCCTAACCCTAACAATAACCCTATTCCTAATCCTAATCCTAACCCTCATCCTCACCCTCACCCTAAACCTAACACTAACAATAAACCTAACACTAACCCAAACCCTAACCCTCACACTAACCCTAACCCTTACCCTCACCCTAACTCTAACCCAAACACTAACCCTAACCCTAACACTAACCCTCACCCTAACCCTCACCCTAACCCTAACCTTATCCCTAACCCTCATTCTCACCATAAACCTAACCCTAACCCTCACCCTAACACATACCCTCACCCTAATCCTATCCCTAACCCTCACTCTAACCCTCACCCTAACCCTAACCCTCTCCCTGAACCTCACCATAACCTTTACCCTCACCCTGACCCTAACCCTCACCCTAACCCTCACCCTAACCCTAACACTCAAGCTATAAGCAACCCTAACCCTAACCCTCACCCTCACCCTCACCCTCAACCTCACCTTAAGCCTCACCCTAACACTAACAATAACCCTAACCCTCAGCCTCACCCTAACCCTCACCCTAACCCTAACCCTAACCCTAATCCTCACACTAACCCTAAACCTAACCCTAACCCTTACCCTCACACTAACCCTCACCCTAACACTAACCCTAACCCTAAGTCTCACTCTCACCCTAACCCTCACCCTAACCCTTACCCTCACCCTAACCCTTACCCTCACACTCACCCAACCCTCACACTAACCCTAAACCTAAACCTAACCGTAAACCTAACCCTCAACCTCACCCTAACCCTAACCCTAATCCTAACCCTAAACCTCATCTTTACCCTCTCTCTTACCCTAACCCTAACCCTAACAATAACCCTATTCCTAACCCTAATCCTAACCCTCATCCTCACCCTCACCCTAACATAAACCCTAACCGTCAACCTAACCCTAACCCTCACCCTAAACTTAACACTAACCATCACCCTTACCCTCACCCTAACCCTAACCCTCATCCTAACCATAACCATAACCCCAACCCTCACCATAAGCCACACCATAACCCTAAACCTAACCCTAACCCTCACCCTAACACTAACAATAACCCCAACCTTCACCCTCACCCTAGACCTAATGCTAACCCTAAACTTCACCCTCACCCTAACCCTCAGCCTAACCCTTACCCTCACCTTAAACCTAACCTTCACCCTCACCCTAACCCTAACCCCAACCTTAACCATAACCCTAATTCTCACACTAACCCTAACTTTAACCATAACCTTCATCCTAACCCTCACTCTAATTCTAACCATAAACCTTACCCTCACCCTCACCCTAACCCTAACCCTCACCCTCACACTCACTCTAATCCTAAACCTAATCCTACCCTAAACCTCACCCTCACCCTAACCCAAAACCTAACCCTAACCCTCACCCTAATGCTAACCCTAACATTCACCCTAACCCTAACCCCAACCCTCACCCTAACCCCCACCATAACCCTAAACCTAATCCTAACCTCACCCTAAAACTAACAATAACCCTAACCCTCAACCTCACCCTAACCCTCACCCTAACCCTAATCCTCACACTAACCCTAAACCTAACCCTAACCCTTACCCTCACACTAACCCTCACGCTAACACTAACCCTAACTCTAAGTCTCACCCTCACCCTAACCCTCACCCTAACCCTTACCCTCATGCTCACCCAACCCTCACACTAACCCTAAACCTAAATCTAAACGTAAACCTAACCCTCAACCTCACCCTAACCCTAACCCTAATCCTAACCCTAAACCTCAACTTCACCCTCTCTCTTACCCTAACCCTAACCCTAACAATAACCCTATTCCTAACCCTAATCCTAACCCTCATCCTCAACCTCACCCTAACATAAACCCTAACCCTAACCCTCACCCTAACCCTAACCCTCACCCTAAACTTAACACTAACCATCACCCTCACCCTCACCCTAACGCTCACCCTTTCCCTAAATATCACCCTAAAACTAACCCTCACTCAAACCCTAACCCTAACCCTGACGCTAAGCTTCACACTCACCATCACCCTCACCCTAAGCCTAACCCTAATCCTAACCCTAATCCTAAACCTAACCCACTCCCTCACCCTCAAGCTAACACTAATGCTATCCCTAACCATAAACCTCACCCTCACCCTCACCCTAACCCTAACCCTAACATTACCCCTGACCCTAACCCTAACCATATCCCTAAACCTCACCCTGACCCTAACCCTAACCCTCACCCTCACCCTAACCCTAACACTACACCTAACCCTCAGCCTAACACTCACACTAAACCTAACCCTCACTCTCACCCTATCCCTCACACTAAACCTTACCCTAACCCTAACCCTAACCCTTATCCTCATCCTAACTCTAACCCTAACCCTAATCTCACACGAACCCTAAATCTAAGCCTAACCCTAACCCTATCCTTAACCCTCATCCTAACCCTCACCATCACCCTAACCCTAACCCTAACACTCACCCTAATGCTAACCCTAACCCTAACCCTCACCCTCACCCTAACCCTCACCGTCACCCTAACCCTCAACCACAACCTAAATATCACCCTAACCCTAACCCTCACCCTAACCCTAACCCTAACCCTCACCCTAAGCCGCAACCTCACCATGACCCTCACCCTAAGCCTAACAGTAAATCTAACCCTAATCCTAAACCTAACCCTCTCCCTCACTCTCATGCTAACCCTAACCCTAA
>NW_012267407.1:1128709-1129962 GCF_000151885.1 Dipodomys ordii
AACTCACCCTAACCCTAACCCTCACCCTAAACCTCACCCTAAACCTAATCCAAACCCTCACCCTAACCCTCATCCTAAACCTAATCCTAACACAAACACTAACCTTAATCCTAATGCTCACCCGAATACTCAGGCCAACCCTAACCCTAACCATACCCCTCCCTCTCACACTTACCCTCACCCTAACCCTTACCCTCACCCTCACCCTAACCCTAACCCCATCCTTCACCCTTACCCTAATCCTAACCCCACCCTTCAGCCTAATACTCATCCTAAACCTAAACCTAAACCTCACGCTAACCCTAAAGATCACCCTAACCCTAACCTTCACCCTCTCCCTCACCCTCAGCCTAACAATAACTCGAACCCTCAACCTATCGTTAACTCTCAACCTAACCCTCACCCTTACACATACCCTCAACCTAACCCTAAACCTAACCCACTCCCTAACCCTCACCTTAACCCTAACCCTCTCCCTAAACCTCAATCTTACCCTAAACGTCACCCTAAACCTTACTCTCAGGCTAACCCTTACCCTAATCCTAACCTTAATCATAACACTAACCCTAATCCTAACCTTAACCCTCAACCTAACCCTCAACCTCAACATAACGCGAACCCTAACCCTCACCCTAATGCTAACCCTAACCATAAACCTCACCCTCACCCTAACCCTCAACCTCACCCTAACCCTCAACCTTTCTCTAAATATCACCTTAACACTAACACTCACCATAACCCTAACCCTAACCCTGACCCTATGCCTCACCCTCAACATCACCCTCACCCTAAGCCTAACCCTAAACCTAACACTAATGCTAAACCTAACCCTCTCCCTCACCTCATGCTAACCCTAATGCTAACCCTAAACTTAACCCTCACCCTAACCCTCAGCCTCAACATAACTCTAACCGTAACCCTCACCCTAATGCTAACCTTAAACCTAACCCTCAACCTCACCCTAACCCTCACCATCACCCTAACCCTCACCCAAACCCTAACCTTCACACTCAACCTAACTCTCACCCTAACCTTAAAGATGACCTTCATCCTAAAGCTAACCCTAACCCTAACCCTCACCCTATCCCTAACCCTGAACCTCACCCTAACCCTAACCCTAACCCTAACCCTAAACCAAATCCTCACACTAACCCTAATCCTAACCATAACCTTCACCAGAAAACTCACACTCATCCTAACCCTAAACCCTACCCTCATCATCACCCTAACCCTAACTCTCACACTCACCCTAA
>NW_012267407.1:1137806-1139084 GCF_000151885.1 Dipodomys ordii
AACCCTAACCCGAAACCTAACCCCCACCCTAACCCTAACCCTAACCCTCACACTCAGCCTAGCCCTCACCCTAACCCTAACCCTAACACTAACCCTAAGCCTAACCCTCACCCTCACCTTAACCCTAATGCTAACCCTAACCTTCACCTTCACCGTAACCCTCACTCTAACCCTTAACCTCACCCTAAACCTAACCCTAACCCTAACCTTAACCCTCACCCTAACCCTAACCATCAGCCTAACAATCACCCTCATCCTAAACCTCACCCTAACCCTTACCCTCACCCTAACCCTAACCCTATCCATAACCCTAACCCTCACCCTAACCCTCACCCTCACCCTAACACTAATGCTAACCGTAACCTTCACCATCACACTAACCCTCACGCTAAAACTTACGCTCACCATAAACCTAACCCTCACCCTAACTTTAAACCTCACCCTAAACCTCACCCTAACCTTAACCCTAACCCTCACCCTAACCCTTACCCTAACCCTAACCCTAACCCTCACCGCACCCTAACCCTCACCCACATCCTAACCCTCATCCTCACCCTCACCCTCACCCTAACCCTAACCCTCACCCTAATCTTAACCCTAACCCTCACCCTAACCATCAAACTAACCCTAATGCTAAACCTAAACCTCAATCTCACACTAACCCTCAACCTAACCCTTACCCTCACCCTAACCCTAAAACTAAACCTAATCCTCACACTCAACCTAACCCTCAATTTAACCCTAACCCTACACCTCACCCTAACCCTCACCCTAAAACTCACCCTAACCCTCACCCTAATCTTACCGTCAGCCTAACCCTCACCATCACCCTAAACCTCACCCTAACACTCACCCTCACCCTAACCCTAACCCTAAACCTCAGACTAACCCTAACGCTAACCCTACACCTAACCCTCGACTTAAACCTCAGCCTAACCCTAAACCTTACCCTAACACTCACCCAAACCCTAACCCTAATGCTAACCCTAACCCTCACACTTACCCTATACCTCACCCAAACCCTTACCCTCACCCTAACTCTAACCCTAACCCTCACACTAAACCTAACCTTCACCGTAACCCTAAACCTACCCCTCAGCCTAACTCTCACCCTAACCCTAACCCTAACCCTAATCCTTACCCTATCCCTAAACCTAACCCTCACCCTCACCCTATACCTCACCTTAACCCTAACCCTCACCCTCACCCTAACCCTAAGGCTAACCCTCACCCTCACCCTAACCCTAATGCTAACCCTAAGCTTCACCCTCACCCTAA
>NW_012267407.1:1146154-1147147 GCF_000151885.1 Dipodomys ordii
ATCTTACCGTCAGCCTAACCCTCACCCTAACCCTAAACCTCAACCTAACACTCACCCTCACACTAACCCTAACCCTAAACCTCAGACTAACCCTAACCCTAATCCTACACCTAACCCTCACCTTAAACCTCACCCTATCCCTAAACCTAACCCTAACACTCAGCCAAACAGTAAACCTAACCTTAATGCTAACTCGAACTCTCACCCTAATCCTATACCTCACCCGAAACCTTACCCTCACCCTAACCCTAACCCTAACCCTCACACTAAACTTAACCCTCGCCGTAACCATAAACCTACACCTCAGCCTAACGCTCACCCTAACCCTAACCCTAACCCTAAACCTTACCCTATCCCTAAACCTAACCCTCACCCTCACCCATACCTCACCCTAACACTAAACCTCACCCTCACCCTAACCCTAATGCTAACCCTCACCCTCATCCTAAACTTAATGCTAACCCTAAGCTTCACCCTCACCCTAACCCTCAACATAACCCTTACCCTCTCCCTAAACCTTCCCCTCACCTCACCCTAAACCTGTCCTTAACCCTAAACCTAACCCTAACCCTAAACCTCAAACTAACCCTATCCCTAACCCTATCCCTAACACTAACCGTCACGCTGACTATCACGCTAACCCTAACCCTAACCCTACCCCTACCCTCACGCTAACCCTAACCCTAACCCCTACCTCTACCCTCACGCTAACCCTCACCCAAACCCTTACCCTCACCCTAACCCTAACACTAAACCACACCCTATCCATAAGCCTCACCCTATCCCTAACCTTACCCCTCAGCCTGAGCCTAATCCTTACCCTAAACCTAAACCTAACCCTCACCATTAACCCTAAATGTCACCCTAATTTTAACCCTCTCCCTCAACCTCAAACTCACCCTCACCCTAACCCTAACCCAAAACCTAATCCTAACCATCAACCTCACCCTCACCATAAACCTAAAGCTAACCCTACCCTCATCATCACCCTAA
>NW_012267407.1:1154643-1156291 GCF_000151885.1 Dipodomys ordii
CTCACACGAACCCTCACCCTAACCCTAACCCTAACCCTAACTTTCACCCTCACCTTAACCCTCACCCTAACCCTTACCCTCACGCTCACCCAACCCTCACACTAAGCCTAAACCTCAACCTAACCCTAACCTTAACCCTCACCCTCACCCTAACCCTAACCCTAATCCTAACCCTAAACCTCATCTTCACCCTCTCCCCTACCCTAACCCTAACCCTCACCCTCACCCTCAACCTCACCCTCACCCTCACCCTAACCCTAAACCTAACCCTAACCCTCACCTAACCCTAACCCTCACCCAACCTTAAACCTAACCCTCACCCTCACCCTCACCCTAACCCTAACCCTAACCCTAATGCTAAACCTAATGCTCACCCTTAACCTAACCCTCACCCTAACCTTACCCTCAACCTTACGGTAGCTCTAAACCTAACCCTCACACTAAACCTAACCCTCACCATAACCCTAAACATAACGCTAACAGTAACCCTAACCCTAACCCTAAGCCTAACCCTCACCATCACCCTAACACTAACCCTAACACTAACAATAACCCTATCCCTAACCCTAATCCTAACCCTCATCCTCACCCTCACCCTCATCATAAACCTAATCCTAACCCTAACCCTAACAATAACCCTAACCGTAACCCTAACCCTCACCTTAACCCTAAAACTAACCCCACTCCTCAGGCTAATCCTCATCCTAAACCTAAACCTAAACCTCACCCTAACCCTAAACATCACCCTAACCCTAAACCTCACCCTCTCCCTCACCCTCAGCCTATCCCTAACCCTCAGCCTATCCCTAACCCTAACCCTAATCCATACCTGAACCTCATCCTCTCCGTCAACTTAACCTTAACCCTATCCCTCACCCTCACCCTCACCCTAACCCTAACCCTATCCCTAACCCTATTTTTAACTCTCACCCTAACCCTCACCCTAACACATACGCTCACCCTAACCCTAACCCTAAGCCTCAATGTAACCCTAACCCTCTCCCAAAACATCACCCTAACCCTTATCCTCACCCTAACCCTAACCCTAATCCTCACACTAACCCTAAACCTAACCCTAACCCTAACCCTCACCCTCACCCTAACCTTCACCATAATGCTAACCCTAACCCTAAAACTCACCCTCACCCTAACCCTCACTGTCATACTAACACCCACACCCTAACCCTCACACTCACCCTAACCTTCACCCTCACCTTAACCCTCATCCTTACCCTAAATATCACCCTAACACTAATCCTCACCCTAATCCTAACCCTAACCCTCACCCTAAGCCTTACCCTCACCATCACCCTCACCCTAAGCCTAACCCTAAACCTAACCCTAATCCTAAACCTAACCCTCTCCCTCACCCTCTTGCTAACCCTAATGCTAACCCTAAACCTAACCCTCAACCTCAACCTAACCCTAAACCTAACCCTAACAATAACCCTAACCCTAATCCTAACCCTATCCCTAACCCTCACCCTCACCCTAACCCTCACCCTCACCCTAACACTAACACTAAACCTAACCATCACCTTAAAACTCACCCTAACACTCACACTAAACATAACACTCACTCTCACCCTAACACTCACACTAAACCATACACTAACCCTAACCCTAACCCTCATCCTAACCTCACCCT
>NW_012267407.1:1160429-1161323 GCF_000151885.1 Dipodomys ordii
ACCCTACTCCTCACACTAACCCTAACCATAACCATAACCTTCATCCTAAACCTCACTCTAATCCTAAAAATAAACAATACCCTCAACCTCATCCTAGCCTTAACCCGCACCCTCACCCTAATCCTAAACCTAACCCTAACCCTCTCCCTAACCCTAAACCTAACCCTAATGCTAACCGTAACCCTCACACTCATCCTATACCTCACCCTAACCCTTACCCTCACAATAACCCTAACAATAACAATCACACTAAACCTAACCCTCACCCTAACCCTAACCCTAGCCCTCAGGCTAACACTCACCCTAACCCTAACCCTAATCCTCACCCTATCCCTAAACCTAACCTTAACCCTCAAACTCAGCCTAACCCGAACCCTAAACCTAACCCTCACAATCACCCTAAACCAAATGCTTACCCTAAACTTCACGCTCACCCTAAACCTCACCCTAACCAATACCCTCACCCTAAACCTAACCCTCACCCTAATACTCAACTTAACCCTAACCATCACCGTAATGCTCACCCTAACCCTAACCCTAACAGTAATACTAACACTAACCTTAATCCTAAAGCTCACCCTAATCCTCAAGCTAACCCTAACCCTAACCTTACCCTTACCCTCACCCTTACCCTCTCCCTAACCCTTAACCTCACCCTAACCCTAACTCTCACGCTAATTCTAACCCTACCCCTCAGCCTACCCCTCATCCTAACCCTAAACCTAACCCTAAAACTTACACTCACCCTAACCTTTACCCTAAATGTCACGCTAATTCTAACCCTCACCATCACCCTCATCCTCACCCTTAGCCTAACCCTAACCCTAAACCTAATCCTAACCCTCACCCTCACCCTAACACTAACACTAACCCTCACCCTCACCCTCAGCCTAA
>NW_012267407.1:1163748-1164665 GCF_000151885.1 Dipodomys ordii
ACCCTTAGCCTAACCCTAACCCTAAACCTAACCCTTACCCTAAACCTAACCCAAACAATCAAACTAAACCTAACCCTCACTCTAACCCTAACCCTACCCCTCAGCCTAACGCTCACTCTAACCCTAACCCTAACCCTAATCTTCACCCTATCCCTAAACTTAACCCTAACACTCATCCTCAGCCTAGCCCTAACCCTAAACCTATCCCAAACCTTAACCCTCACCCTCACCCTAAACCTAATGCTAACCTTAACGTTCCCCCTCACTCTGACCCTCACCCTAAACTTAACCCTCACCCTAAACCTAACTCTCACCCTCACCCTATAACTCACCCGAACCCTAACTCTCACCCTAAACCACACCCTAACATAATCCTAAAACTAACTCTAACCATAATGCTAATGCTCACCGGAATCCTCAAGCCAACCCTAACCCTAACCCTACCCCTCCCCCTCCCCCTGACCCTCACACTAACCCTTAACCTCAGCCCAAACCTAACCCTAACCCTAACCCTAACCCTCACCCTCACCCTAATCCTAACCCCACCACTCAGCCTAATCCTCATCCTAAACCTAAACATAAGCCTAAAACTTCACCCTAACCCTAAAGATCACTCTAACACAAACCCTCAAACTCAACCTCACCCTCAGCCTAACCCTAACCCTAACAAGAACCCTCACCCTAATAATAATCCTCACCCTAACCCTCACCTTAACACTAACGCTCTCCCTAAACCTCACTCGCAACCTAAACGTCACCCTAAATCTTACCCTCACTCTAACCCTAACCCTAACCCTAATCCTCACACTAACCCTAACCCTAACCCACACCCTAACCCTCACCCTCAACATAACCCTCACCCTAACCCTCACCCTAATGCTAACCCTAACCCTATACCTCACCTTCACCCTAACCCT
>NW_012267407.1:1167230-1168557 GCF_000151885.1 Dipodomys ordii
AACCAAACCATAACCCTAACCCTCACCCTAACCCTAATCCTCATCCTAAACCTAACACTAAGCCTCACCCTCAGAATATCCCACACCCTAACCCTAACCTAAGCCGAACCCTCACCCTCACCCTAACCCGAACCCGAACCCTCACCCTAACCCTAATGCTAAGCCTAACCTTCACCCTCACCCTAACTCTCACCCTAACCTTTAACCTCACCCTAAACCTAACCCTCACCCTCACCCTAACCCTAACCCTAACCCTCACCGTAACCTAAATGTCAGCCTAAACCTCACCGTCACCCTAAACTTCACCCCAATACTTACCCTCACACTTACCCTAACCCTAAGCTAACCCTCACCCTAAACTTCACCGTAACCCTAAACCTAACCCTAACCCTCAACCTAATCCTAACCCTAAACCTAATGCTAAGCCTTCACTCACCCTCACCCTATACTTCACCCTAATCCTTACCCTCACCCTAAACCTAACCCTACCCCTCACACTAAACCTAACCCTCACCTTAAACCTAAACATACCCCTCAGCCTAATGCTCGCCCTAACCCTAACCCTAAACCTAATCCTTACCCTATAACTAAACCTAACCCTAACCCTAACCCTCAGCCTAGCCCTCACCCTAACACTAACCCTAAACCTAACCCTCACTCTCACACTAACCCTAATGCTAACTCTTACCTTCACCCTCACCCTAACTCTTACCCTAACCCTTACCCTCTCCCTAAACCTAACCTTCCCCCTCATCCTAAACCTCACCCTAACCCTAACCCTCACCCTAAAACTCACCCTAAACCTAACCCTACACCTCACCCTACCCCTCACCCTAACCCTATCCCTAACACTAACCCTAAACCTAAACCTCACTCTAACTCTCATGCTAACCCTCAAACTAAACCTTACCCTCACCCTAACCCTCACACTAACCTTAATCCTCACCCTAACCCTAACCTTACCCCTCAGCCTAATCCTCATCCTAAACCTAAACCTAAACCTAACCCTCACAATTAACCCTAAACATCACCCTAACCCTAAACCTCACCCTCACCCTCAGCCTAACACTAACAGTAACCCTAATCCTCACCCTTGCCCTAACCGTAAACCTAAACCTAACCCTCTACCTCACCCTCACCCTAACCCTAAAACTAACCCTGACCCTAACCCTAAACCTAACCCTCAACCTAACCCTCACCATAACCTTAACCCTCTCCCTAAACCTCACCCTCACACTAAAGCTCACCCTAACCCTTACCCTCATCCTAACCCTAACCCTACCCTAACCCTAACCCTTACCGTCACACTAACCCTAAACCTTACCCT
>NW_012267407.1:1171961-1173473 GCF_000151885.1 Dipodomys ordii
CTAACCCTCACCATCAACTTAACCCTCACCCTCACCCCAACCCTTATCCTAAACATAACCCTAACCCTAACCCCAAACCTCACCCTAACCCACACCATAACCCTAAACCTAACCCTAACCCTCACCCTAACCCTTACTCTCACCTTCACCCTACCCCTCACACTAACCCTAACCCTACCCCTACCCTCATCCTCACACTAACCCTAAACCAAACCCTAACCCTTACCCTCACACTAACCCCCACCCTAACACTAACCCTAACATTAAGTCTCACCCTCACCATAACCCTCACCCTAACCCTTACCTTCATGCTCACCCTCACCCTAACGCTAAACCTCACCCTAACAAAAACCCTATTCCTAAGCCTAATCCTAACACTCATCCTCACCCTCACCCTAACCCTAACTCTAACCCTAAGCCTAACCTTAACAATAACCCTAACCCTAAACCTAACCCTCACCCTAACCCTAATCCTAACCCCACACCTCACTCGAATCCTCATCCTAAACCTAAACCTAAACCTAAACCTCGCCCTAACCCTACAGATCACCCCAACCCTAACCCTCATACTCACCCTCACCCTAGCCTAACCCTAACGCTAATTCTAACCATGAACCTTACCCTCACCCTGAACTTAACTTTAAAACTAACACTCACCCTCACCGTCACCCTAACCCTAACCTTAACCATATCCCTAACCCTCACCATAACTTTAACCCTCACCCTAACACATACCCTCACCCTAATCCTAACCCTAACCCTCAAACTAACCCTTACCTTAAACCTAACCCTCTCCTTAAACCTCACTCTCAACCTAAACCTCACCCTAAACCTTACCCTCACACTAACCATAACCCTAACCCTAACCCTAATCCTCACACTAACCCTAACACTAACCTACACACTAAAACTCACCCTAACCCTCAGCCTCACCCTAACCCTAACAATCACCCACACCCTAAACCTAACTCTAACCCTAACCCTTACCCTCAGCCTAACCCTCAACCTCACCCTCACCCTAGCCTAACACTAACCCAAAACCAATTCTAACCATGTACTTCACCCTCACCCTGAACTTAACTTTAAAACTAACACTCACCCTCACCGTCACCCTAACCCTAACCTTAACCGTATCCCTAACCCTCACCCTAACTTTAACCCTCACCCTAACACTAACCTTAACCCTAACCCTAACCCTAACCTTAACCCTAAACCTCACCCTAAACCTTAACCTCACACTAACCATCACCCTAACCCTAACCCTAATCCTCACACTAACCCTAACCCTAACCCTCATCCTAATGTTAACCATAACCCTAAACCTTACCCTCACCCTAACCCTCACTGTCACCTAACCCTTACCCTTTCCCTAAATATCACCATTACAATAACCCTCACCCTAACACTAAACCTAACCCTGATCCTTAGCCTCACCCTCATCATCACCCTCACCCTAAGCGTAATCCCAAACCTAACCCTAATCCTAAACCTAACCCTCTCCCTCACCCTCAC
>NW_012267407.1:1180785-1182164 GCF_000151885.1 Dipodomys ordii
AACCCTAACCTCACCCTCAGCCTCACCTTCACCGTAAAGTTAACCCTAACCCTAACCATAACCCTAAACCTAACCCTAATCCTAACCCTCACCCTAGCCCGAACCCTAACCCTTACCTTCATTGTAACCCTAACCCTAAACCTCACAAAAACCCTAACCCTAACCCTAAACGTGACGTTTAGGTTCTCACTCTCATCATAAACGTAACCTTAACTATAACCCTAACCCTAACAATAATCCTAAAACTAACCCTAATCCTAACCCTCACCCTCACCCTCACCCTAACCCTAACCCTCACCCTAACCCTACCCTCAACATAACCGTAAACTTAATGCTAACACTAACCCTAACCCTAAACCTCACACTAACCTTAACACTAATCCATACACTCAAACTAGCCCTAACCCTAAAACTAATCCTAACCCTAACCCTCACTCTAACCCTAATCCTAACACTAACACTAACTCTCTCACTAACCCTAATCCTAAAGCTTACTTTCACCCTAACCCGCACCCTACCCTAACACTAATCCTAACCCTCACCCTAGCTCTCACCTTAACCCTAATCCTAACCCTAACCCACAAACTCACACTCAACCTAAACCTACTCCTAACCCTCACCCTAACCCTAACCTCCATCCTAACTCACCCTAACACTAACCCTAACCCTAAACCGCACCCTAAACCTCACTCTCAACCTAACCCTAACCCTAACTCTCACCCTCACCCTAACCCTAACCCTAACCCTCACCTTCATTCTAACCCTAACCCTAAACCTCACCCAAACCCTAACCCTAACCCTAAACCTCACC
This sequence comes from Dipodomys ordii, assembly GCF_000151885.1. Classification (NCBI taxonomy): domain Eukaryota; kingdom Metazoa; phylum Chordata; class Mammalia; order Rodentia; family Heteromyidae; genus Dipodomys; species Dipodomys ordii. Next base: position 1,181,597 of record NW_012267407.1, read on the forward strand.
CTCACTCTCACCCTCATCGTAACCGTAACCGTAACCCTAACCCTAACAATAACACTAAAACTAACCCTAATCCTAAATCTCACCCTCACACTAACCCTAAACGTAACCCTCACCCTAACCCTAACCCTCAACATAACCGTAACCCTAACCCTAATGCTAACCCTAACCCTAACCCTCACCCTAACCCTCACCCTCAACATAATCCTAACCCTAAAGCTCACTCTCAACATAACTCGAACCCTAACCCTCACTATAATGCTAACCCTAAACCTCACCCTCTACCTAACCCTCACCCAAACAGTAACCCTCACAATCACCCTAACGTTCAACCTCACTTTAACCCTCACCCTTTCCCTAAATATCACTCTAACACTAATCCTGAACTGAAGCCTCAGCCTAACCATCACACTAGACCTAAACCTAACCGTAAACCTAAACCTAATCCTAAACTTAACTCCCTACTTCACCGTCATGCTTACCCTAATGCTTTCCCTAACTCTAAACCTCACCCTCACCCTAACCCTATACCTAACCCTAACCCTAACAATAACCCTAACCCTAACATTAA
>NW_012267407.1:1188167-1189112 GCF_000151885.1 Dipodomys ordii
CTAACTCTCATCCTAACCCTCACCCTAACACTAACTCTAACCCTAAGCCCAACCCTAACAATAACCCTAACCCTAAACCTCACCCTAACCCTAATGCTAACCCCACACCTCAGCCTAATCCTTATCCTAATCCTAAACCTAATCCTAACCCTTGCCCTAACCCTAAAGATCACCCTAATCCTAACCCTCACCCTCACCCTCACGATAGCCTAACCCTAACCCTAAACCTAATTATAACCATGAACCTCACCTTCACCCTAAACCTAATCCTAACGCTAACACTCACCCTCACCCTCATCCTAAGCCTAACCCTATTCCTATCCCTAACCCTCATCCTAACTTTTATCCTCACCCTAACCCTCGCCCTTACACATACCCTCACCCTAACACTAACCCTAAACCTCACCCTAACCCTCACCTTAACACTAAACCTCTTCTGAAACCACACTCTCAACCTAAACCTCATCCTAAAACTTACCCTCACCCTAAACATAAACCTAACCGTAACCTTAATCCTCACAATAACACTAACCCTAACCCTAACCTGAACCCGAACCCTAACTCTCACCCTCAACATAACCCGAACCATAACCCTCACCCTAATGTTAAACCTAACCCTAACCCAAACCAGAACCCTAACTCTCGCCCTCAACATAACCCGAACCCTAACCCTCACCCTAATGTTAACCCTAACCCTAAACCTCACCCTCACCTAACACTCACCGTCACCCTAACCCTCACACAAACCCTAACACTCACACTCACCCAAACCCTCACCCTCCTCCTAACCGTCACCCTTTCCCTAAATATCACGCTTACACTAACCCTCACCTAACTCCAACCCTCACCCTCACCATCACCCTCACCGTAAGCCTAACCCCAAACCTAATCCGAATCCTAAACCTAACCATCTCCCTCACCCTCATGCTAACCCTAATGCTAACC
>NW_012267407.1:1191603-1192865 GCF_000151885.1 Dipodomys ordii
TCACCCTCACCCTAACCCTAACCCTCACCCTCATGCTAATCCTAACACTAAACCTTACCCTCACCCTAACCCTCACCCTAACACTCACACTAAACCTAACCCACACTCTCACCCTAACCCTCACACTAAACCTTACCTTAACCCAAACCCTAACCCTTACCCTCACTCTAACCCTAAACCTAACCCTAATCCTCACACTATCCCTAACACTAACCATAACCCTAAACCTAATCCTCACCCGAACCCTCAGCCTCATGCTAACCCTCACTGTCACCCTAACCCTAACTCACACACTAATCATCACACTCAACCTAACTGTCACCCTCACCATAATCCACACCCTCACCATAAGTATCACTCTAACCCTAACCCTCACCCTCACCCTAACCCTAACCCTCACCCTAAGCCTCACCCTCACCATGACCCTCACCCTAAGCCTAACAGTAAACCTAACCCTAATTCTAAACCTAAACCTCTCCCTCAACCTGGTGCTAGCCCTAATGCTAATATTAAACCTAAACCTCACCATAACCCTTACTCTCACTCGAAACCGAACCCTAATCCTCACACTAACCCTAACCCTCACCCTAAACCTAACCCTAACCCTCACCCTCACCCTAACCCTAACACTCAGCCTTATCCTCACCCTTAGCCTAACTGTAACCCTAACCCTTATCCTAACCCTGAACCTCACACTCAACCTGATCCTAACCCTAAAACTAACCCTCACCCTCATCGTCACCCGAACCATAACCCTAAGCCTATCCCTAAACCTCATCCTAACCCTAACCCTAACACTCACTCTAACACATACCCTCACCCTAATCCTAATGCTATCCCACACCCTAACACTCAACTTAACACTAACCCTCTCCCTAAACCTCACCCTCATCCTAAACCTCACCCGAACGCTTACCCTCACCCTAACCCTACCCTAAACCTACCCTTCATCTGAATCCTCACCCTAAAACTAACCCTCACCCTCACCCTAACCCTAAACCTCACCTTCACCCTAGCCCTCATCCTAACACTAATCCTAACCATAACCCTCACTCTAACCCTAAAGCTAACCCTGACCCTCACCCTAACCTTAACAATAACCCTAACTCTCAGCCTCACCCAGACCCTCAACCTAACCCTTACCTTCACCGTCACCCTACCACTCACACTAACCCTAACCCTCACCCTAACCCTAAACCTCACACTAACCCTAGCCCTTACCCTCACACTAACACTCACCCTAACTCTTACCCTAACCCTAA
>NW_012267407.1:1195306-1196321 GCF_000151885.1 Dipodomys ordii
CTCACCCTAACCCTTACCCTCACCGTCACCCTACCCCTCACACTAACCCTAACCCTCACCCTAACCCTAACCCTAACCCTAATCCTCACACTAACCCTAAAACTAACACCCTAATCCTCACACGAACCCTCACCTAACCCTAACCGTAACCTTAACTTTCACCCTCACCTTAACCCTCACCCTAACCCTTACCCTCACGCTCACCCAACCCTCACACTAAGCCTAAATCTCAACCTAACCCTAACACTAACCCTCACCCTCACCCTAACCCTAACCCTAATCCTAAACCTAAACCTCATCTTCACACTCTCCCCTACCCTAACCCTAACCCTCACCCTCACCCTAACCCTAAACCTAACACTAACCCTAAACCAAACCCTCACCCTCACCCTCACCCTAACTCTAACCCTAACCCTCATCCAAATGCTAACCCTAAACCTAACACTCACACTCACCCTAACCCTCAACGTCACACTAACCCTCACACACACCCTAACCCTCACACTCACCGTAAGCCTCACCCTCACGCTAACCCTCACCGTCACCTTAAATATCACCCTAAACCTAAGCCTCGCCCTAACCATAACCGTAACCCTCATGCTAACCCTCACCTTCACCATGATCCTCACACTAAACCTAACCGTAAACGTTACCCTCACCCTAACCCTAACCCTAACCCTCACACTAAACCTAACCTTAGCCTCACCCTAACCCCAACCCTATCCCTAACCCTCACCCTAACATTAACCCTCACCCTAACCATCACCCTAACACAGACCCTCACCCTAATCCTAACCCTATCCCTCACCCTAACCCTCACCCTAACCCTAACCCTCTCCCTAAAACTCACTCTCACCCTAAACCTCACCCTAACCTTTACCCTCACCCTCACCCTAACCCTAATCCTACCCCTTACCCAAACCCTCACCCTAACACTAAACCTCAACCTAACCCTAACACTAACCCTAACCCTCACCCTCACCCTAGCCCTCATCCTAACCCTAATTCTCACCCT
>NW_012267407.1:1204133-1205505 GCF_000151885.1 Dipodomys ordii
CATAACCCTAAACCTAACCCTAACCCTCACCCTAACACTAACAATAACCCTAACCCTCAGCCTCACCCTAACCCTCACCCTAACCCTTACCCTCACAGTCACGCTACCCCTCACAGTAACCCTAACACTCACCCTAAACCTAACCCTAACCCTAATCCTCACACTAACCCTAAACCTAAACCTAACGCTTACCGTTCCACTAACCCACACCCTAACACTAACCCTAACCCTAAGTCTCACCCTCACCCTAACCCACACCCAAACCCTTACCCTCACGCTCACCCAACCCTCACACTAACCCTAAACCTCAACCTAAACATAAACCTAAACCTCCACCTCACCCTAAACCTAACTCTAATCCTAACCCAAAACCTCATCTTCACCCTAACCCTAAGCATAACAATAATCCTATACCTAACCCTAAACCTAACCCTCATCCTCACCCTCTCCCTAACCCTAACCCTCACCCTAACCCTAATCCTAGCCCCACTCTTCAGCATAATCCTCATCCTAAACCTAAACCAAACCTCACCCTAACCCAAACTCTCCCCTTACCCTCACCCTCAGCGTAACCCTACCCCTAAACCAAACCCTCACCCTAACCTTAACCCTTACCCTAAACCACACCCTGACAAATACCCTCAACCTAACCCTAAACCTCAACCTTACCGTCACCCTAACCTGAACACTAACACTAACCCTAACCTTAACCCTCCACCTAACCCTCCTTGTAACCCTAAATCTAACCCTAAACCTCATCCTCACCCTAACCCTATACCTAACCCTAACCATAAACCTCACCCTAACCCTAACCCTCAATCTCAGTCTCAATCTCACAGTAACCCTAACAGTAACACTAATCCTAATTCTAAACCTAACCCTAACCCTAACCCTCACCCTCACTGTAACGCTAACCCTCATCCAAACACTCACCCTAAACCGGACCCTAAACATAAACCTCACCCTAACAGTAACCCTAACCCACACCTCAACCTAGCCCTCACCCAAAACCTAAGCCTAAACCTAATCCTCATCCTAACCCCACCCTAAACCTAACCCTAACCCTTACCCTATCCTTAACCCTAACCCTAACCCTCAACCTAAACCTAAACCTCACGCTCACTGTAAACCTAACCCTAACCATCACCCTAACCCTAAATTTAACCCGAATCCAAACTCTCACCCTAAACCTAACCCTAACCCTCACCCTAACCCTAAACCTCACCGTCATCCTCACCCTAAGCCTTAAGCTAAGCCAAACCTTAAACCTAACCCTAACCCTCACACTCACCCTAACCCTAACCCTAATACTAATCCTAAACCTAACCCTAATGCTCACCCTAACCTTCACCTTAACTCTCACCCTAACCCT
>NW_012267407.1:1210559-1211743 GCF_000151885.1 Dipodomys ordii
ACCCTAAACCTACTCTTCACCCGGACACTCACCCTAACCCTAACCCTCACCCTAACCCTAAACCTAACCATAACCCTCACCCTCACCCTAGCCCTCATCCTAATCCTAATCCTAATCCTAACCCGCACCCTAACCCTAAACCTCATCCAAACCATAAACCTAACCCTAAACCCAACCCTCATCCTAACCCCCACCATAACCCTAATCCTAACCCTAACCCTCACCCTAACACTAACAATAAACCTAACCCTCAGACTCACCCTAATATTCACCTTACCCCTTACCCTCACTATCACACTACCCCTCACACTAACCCTAACCCTCACTCTAACCCTAACCCAAACCCTAATACTGACACTAACCCTAAAACTAACCCGATCCGAAACCCTCACACGAACTCTCACCCTAACCCTAACCCTAACCTTAAATTTCTCCCTCATCTTAACCCTCACCCTAACCCTTACCCTCACTCTCACCCAACCGTCACACTAAGCCTAAACCTCAACCTAACCCTAAAGCTAAACCTCAGGCTCACCCTAAGATTAACCCTAATCCTAACCCTCACCCTAACCCTAACCCTCACCCAACCATAAACCTAACCCTCAACCTCACCCTCACCCTAACCCTAACTGTAAACATAACCCTCAACATAAACCTAACCATAACCCTAATACTAACCCTAATGCTCACCCTTACTCTAACCCTCACGATAACCCTTACCCTCACCCTAACCCTAACCCTAAGCCTAACCCTCACACTAAACCTAAGCCTCACCATAACCCTAACCATAACGCTAACAGTAAGCCTAAACCTAACCATAAACCTAAGCCTCACACTCACACTCACCCGAACCCTAACCCTAACAATAACCTTATCCATAACCCTAATCCTAACCCTCATCCTCACCCTCACCCTCATCTTACGTTAACCCTAACCCTAACCCTAAAAATAACCCTAACCCTAACCCTATCACTCAACTTAACCTTAAAACTAACCACACCCCTCAGACTAATCCTCATCCTAAACCTAAACCTAAACCTAAAACTCACCCTGACCCTAAACATCACCCTAACTCTAACCCTCACCCTCACCCTCACCCACAGCCTATACCTAACCCTAACCGTAATCCTAACCCTGAAACTCATCCTTAACCTCATCCTAACCCTAACCGTAACCCTCACCCT
>NW_012267407.1:1213927-1215036 GCF_000151885.1 Dipodomys ordii
ACCCTAACCCTTACCCTAACACATACATTCACCCTATCCCAAACCCTAACACTCACCGTAAGCCTAACCCTTTCCCAAAACCTCACCCTAACCATTACCCTCACCCTAACCCTAACCCTAATCCGCACACTAACCCTAAACCTAACCCTAACTCTCACCCTCACCCTAGCCTTCACCCTAATGCTAATCCTAACCCTGAAACTCACCCTCACCTTAACCTACACTGTCACATAACCCTCACCCACACCCTAACCCTCACACTCAGCCTAACCCTCACCCTCAACCTTACCCTAAATATCACCCTAACACTAACCCTCACCCTAACCCTAATCCTAACCCTCACCATAAACCTCACCCCCACTATCACCCTCACACTAAGCCTAACCCTAACCCTCACCTTCACCCTAATCCTAACCCTAACCCTAACAGTAACCCTAACCCTAACCCTATCCCTAACACAATCCCTCGCCCTAACCCTAACCCTCACCCTCATCCTAACCCTAACACTAAACCTAACCCTCACCCTAACACACACAGTAACACTCACACTAAACCTAACACTCACTCTCACCCTTAAACTCAAACTAAAACCTTCCCCTAACCCTAAAGTGTACCCTTACACTTACCCTAACCCTCACCTTAATCCTCACACTAACCTTAACTCTAAACCTAAAACTAACCCTCACCCTAAACTTCACCCTCACCCTAAGATTAACCCTAACACTCACCCTAATGCTAACCCTAACCCTAACACTCACCCTCACCCTAGCCCTCACCGTCACACTAACCCTCACCGATACCCTAATCCTCATACTCACCCTAACCCTCACCCTCGACCTAACCCTCACCCTCACCCTAAATATCAATTTAACCCTAACCCTCACCCTAACACGAACCCTAAACCTAACGCTAAGCCTCATACTCACCATCACACTCACCCTTAGCATAACTGTAAACCTAACCCTAATCCTAAACCTAACCCTCTCCCTCACCCTCATGCTAACCCTAACGATAACACTAACCCTCACCCAAACCCTAACACAATCCCTAATCCTAACTCTAACCCTAACCCTAACCCTCACCCTCACCTTAACCCTAACCATAAACCT
>NW_012267407.1:1217274-1218271 GCF_000151885.1 Dipodomys ordii
ACCCTCAACCTGAACATAAACCTAAACCTCACCTTAACCCTCACCGCCACCGTCATGGTCACCCTAACCCTAACCCTCATCCTAACACTAACCCTCAGCCTAACCCTCACCCTAACACATACCCACACCGTAATCCTAACCCTAACACTCATTTTAACCCTCAACCTAACCCTATCCCTCTCCCAAAACCTCACCCTCACCTAAACATCACCCTAACCTTTACCCTCACCCTAACCCTAACCCTAAACCTACCCCTCACCCGAAACCTCACCCTAACCCGAACCCTCAACTCCAACTTAACCCTACCCCTAAACCTCACTCTCACCCTAGCCCTCATGCTAACCCTAATCCTAACCATAACACTCACCCTAAACCTAAACCTCTCCCTCACCCTAACCCTCACCCTCACCTTAACCCTCACACTAACCCTAACACTAATCCTAACCATAACCCTAACCCTAACCCCAACCCTCACCCTAACGCCCACCATAACCCTAAACCTAACCCTAACCCTAACACTAACACTAACAATAACACTAACCCTCACCCTCACCATAAACCTAATGCTAACCTTAAATTTCACCCTCACTCTAACCATCACCCTAACCCTTACCCTCACCCTAAACCTAACCCTGACCCTCACCCTAACCCTAACCTTAACCATAAGCCTAATGCTCACCCTCACCCTAACCCTAACACTCACCCTCACACTCACCCTAACCCTCACCCTAACCCTAAACCTAACCCTCATACTAACCTTAACCCTAACCCCAATGTTAATCCTAACACTCACCCTTACCCTAACCCTCACCCTAACCCTAACCCTCACCCTAACGCTAATCCTAAACCTAATGCTCACCCTAACCCTAATCCTCACCCTCACACTAACCCTAACCATAACCATGACCCAAAACCTAATCCTCACATTAACCCTAACCGTAACCATAAACTTCATCCTAAAACTCACACTCATCCTAACCCTAAACCCTACCCTCAC
>NW_012267407.1:1226043-1227547 GCF_000151885.1 Dipodomys ordii
CCTAACCCTAATCCTCACACCAACCCTAACCCTCACCCTAAACCTCACCCTAACCTTCACTCTCACCCTAACCCAAACCCTCACCGTCACCCTCACCTTCAGTCTTACCCTAACCCTAAGCCTAAACCTATCCCTAACCCTCACCCTAACCCTCAATCTAACACATACCCTCACCCTAACACTAACCCTCACTCTAAACCTCACCCTAAACCTGACCCTCAACCTAAACCTCACGCAAACCCTTACCCTCACCCTAACACTAACCCTAAACTTACACCTCAACCTAACTCTAATTCTCACGCTAACCCTAAACCTCAACCAAACCCTCACCCTCACCCTAGCCCTCATCCTAACCCTAATCCTAACCCACAGCATCATCCTAAACCTCACCTTCACCCTAAATCTCACTCTAACACTAAACCTCATCCTAACCATAAATCTAACCCTAAACCCAACCCTCATCCTAACCCCCACGATAACCCTAATTCTAACCCTAACCCTCACCCTAACACTAACAATAACCCTAACCCTCAGCCTCACCCTAACCCTCACCCTAACCCTTACCCTCACCATCACCTTACCACTCACACTAACCCTAACCCTCACCCTATCCCTAATCCTAACCCTAATCCTCACACTAAACCTAAACCTAACCCTAACTGTAACCTTCACACGAACCCTCACCTAACCCTAACCCTAATCCTCACATCAACCCTAACCCTCACCCTAAACTTCACCCTAACCTTCACTCTCACCCTAACCCAAACCCTCAACCTCACCCTCACCTTCAGGCTTACCCTAACCTTAAGCCTAAACCTATCCCTAACTCTCACCCTAACCCTCAATCTAACACATACCCTCACCCTAACACAAACCCTCACTCTAAACCTCACCCTAAACCTGACCCTCACACTAAACCTCACGCAAACCCTTACCCTCACCCTAACACTAACCCTAAACCTACACCTCAACCTAACCCTAACCCTCACGCTAACCCTAAGACTAACCCAAACCCTCACCCTTACGCTAGCCCTCATCCTAACCCTAATCCTAACCCTCAACATCATCCTAAACCTCACCCTCACCCTAAATCTCACCCTAACACTCAACCTCATCCTAACCATAAATCTAACCCTAAACCCAACCCTCATCCTAACCCCCACCATAACACTAATCCTAACCCTAACCCTCACCCTAACACTAACAATAACCCTAACCGTCAGCCTCACCCTAACCCTCACCATAACCCTTACCCTCACCATCACCCTACCACTCACACTAACCCTAACCCTCACCCTAACTCTAATCCTAACCCTAATCCTCACACTAAACCTAAACCTAACCCTAACTCTAACCTTCACACGAACCCTCACCCTAACCCTAACCCTAACGCTAACTTTCACCCTCACCTTAACCCTCACAATAACCCTTACCCTCAAGCTCACCCAACCCTCACACTAAGCCTAAACCTCAACGTAAACATAACCCTAACCCTCACCCTCAC
>NW_012267407.1:1234115-1235206 GCF_000151885.1 Dipodomys ordii
ACCCTAACCCTAAACCTAACACTAATCCTAACCCTAACCTTCACCCTCACCCTAACCCTAACCCTAAACATCACCCTAATTCTAAACCTCACCCTCACCTTCACCGTCATCCTCACCCTCAGCCTAACCCTAACCCTAAACCTAATCCTAACCCTCACCCTCACCCTCACACTATCCCTAAACCTAACCCTCACCCTCACCCTCAGCCTAACTCTAAACGTATACCTAACCCTCACCCTAACCCTAACCCTCTCCCTAACCCTCAACCTCACCCTAAACCTCACCATAACCCTTACCCTCACCCTAACTTTAACCCTAATCCTCACACTAACCCTAACCCTAACCCTCATCCTAAACCTAAACCTAACCCTCACTCTCACCGTAACCCTAACCCTCACCCTCATCCTCAGCCTAACCCTAACCTTAACCCTAACCCTAATCCTAACCACGAACCTCACCCTCACCCTGAACTTAACCCTAAACCTCACCCTAACCCTCACCGTCTCCCTAACCCTAACCCTAACCTTATCTCTAACCCTCATCCTAAACCTAACCCTCACCCTAACACATACCCTCAAGCTAATCCTAACCCTAACCCTCATTCTAACCCTCATTCTAACCCTCACCCTAACCCTAACCCTCTCCCTAAACCTCACCCTCACCCTAATCCTCACCCTAACCTTTACCCTCACCCTAACCTTAACCCTAAACCTACGCCTCACCCGAACCCTCACCCTAACCCTAACCCTCAACCTAACCCTAAGCCTAACCCTAACCCTCACTCTCACCCTAGCACTCATCCTAACCCTAATCCTAACCCTAACCCTCACCCTAAACCTAACACTCACCCTCACCCTAACCCTCACCCTCACCTTAACCCTCACCCTAACCCTAACCCTAATCCTAACCATAACCCTAACCCTAACCCCAACCCTCACCATAAGCCCCACCATAACCCTAAACCTCACCGTAACCCTCATGCTAACACTAATCATAAACCTAACCCTCACCCTCACCCTAAAACATTATAATGCTAACACTAACCTTCACCCTCAGCCTAACCCTCACCCTAACCCTTACCCTCACCCTAA
>NW_012267407.1:1242921-1243916 GCF_000151885.1 Dipodomys ordii
CCTAACCCTAATGCTAAACCTAACCCTCTCCCTCACTCTCATGCTAACCCTAAAGCTAACCCTAACACTAAACCTCACCATAACCCTTACCCTCACCCTGACCCTAACCCTAATCCTCACAATAACCCTAACCATCACCCTACAGCTAACCCTAACCCTCACCCTCAGCCTTACCCTTACCAGCAGCCTAACCCTAACCCTAACCCTAATCCTAACCCTGAAACTCACCCTCACCTTGAACCTATCTCTAAAACTAACCCTCAACCTCAACTTCACCCAAACCCTAACGTTAACCCTATCCATAACCCTCACCATAACACATACCCTCACCCTAATCCTAACCCTATCCCTCACCCTAACCCTCACCCTAACCCTAACCCTCTCCCTAAACCTCACCCTCACCCTAAACCTCACGCTAAGCTTTACCCTCACCCTAACCCTAACCCTATCCTTAAACCTCAGCCTAACCCTAACCCTCACCCTAACCCTCACCTTAACACATACCCTCACCCTAATCCTAACCCTGTCCCTCACACTAACCCTCACCCTAAACCTAACCCTCTCCCTAAATCTCACCCTCACCCTAAACCTCACCTTAAACTTTACCCTCACTCTAACCCTAACCCTAAACCTACCGCTTACCCGAACCCTCACCCTAACCCTAACCCTCAATCTAACCCTAACCCTCACCCTAACCCTCACTGTCACCCTAACCCTCACCGTCACCCTGAACCTCACCCACAAGCTAACCCTCACACTCATCCTTACCCTCACCCTCACCCTAACACTCACCATAAACATCACCCTAACACTAACCATCACCCTAACCTTAACCCAAACCCTCACCCTAAACCTCACACTCACCATCACCCTCACCCTAAGCTTAACCCTAACGCTAATCCAAACCCTAATCCTAACAATAATCCTAAACCTAACCCTAAACCTCACCCTCAGCCTAAACCTAACACTAACCCTAATCCTCACCCTCACCCTAA
>NW_012267407.1:1249267-1251395 GCF_000151885.1 Dipodomys ordii
CTAACCCTAACCTTCACCCTCACCCTAACCCTCACCCTAACCCTTACCCTCTCCCTAAACCTAACCCTCACCCTCACCCTAAACCTCACCTTAACCCAAAACTAACCCTCACTCTAACCCTCATACTAACCCTATCCCTAACACTAACCCTAACCCTAACACTCACCCTGACCATCACGCTAACCCTAACCCTAACCCTACCCCTCACCCTCACGGTAACCCTCACCCTAACCCTTACCCTCACCCTAACCCTAACACTAAACCTCACACTAACCCTAACGCTCACCCTAACCCTCACCCTTAACCTAACCCTTACCCTGACCCTAATTCTAACCCTCATCCTCAACCTAACATTCGCCCTCACCCTAAACATCAACCTAACCCTCTCCCTCACCCTCACCTTATCCCTAACACTAACCCTAACTCTAAACCTAATCCTCACCCTCACCCTAACCCTAAACCTAACCCTAACAACAACCCTCACCCTCACCTCTCCCAAACCCTAATGCTAAAAATAACCCTAACCCTAAACCTAAACCTAACCCTCAGCCTCACCTTCACCCTCACCCTAACCCTAACCCTCACCCTAAGCCTAACCCTAATCCTAACCCTAAACCTCATCTTCACCCTCTCCCCTACCCTAACCCAAAACCTCACCGTCAACCTCACCCTCACCCTTACCCTAATCCTAAAACTAATCCTCATCTTTACCCGCGCCCCTACCCTAAACCTAACCCTCACCCTCAAACTCACCTTCACCCTACCCATCACCCTCACCCTCACCCTAACTCTAAACCTAATCTTAACCCTCATCCTAACCCTAAACCTCACCCAACCTTAAACTTAACCCTAACCCTAACCCTAACCCTCACCCTCACCCTATCCCTAACCCTAACCATCACCCTAATTCTAACCCTAACCCTAAACTTCACTCTCACCTTAACCCTCACCGACAACCTAACCCTCACCCAAACCCTAACCCTCACACACATTGTAACCCTCAACCTCACTCTAACCCTCACCCGCACCCTAAATATCACCCTAAACCTAATCCTCAACCTAACCCTAACCCTCACCCTCACCCTAACCCTAACAACAACCCTCATACTAACCGTCACCCAAACCCTTACCCTCTCCCTGAACCTAACCCTCACCCTAACACTCACCCTAACCCTAACCCTCACGCTACACCTCACCTTAACCCTAACCTTTCCACTCACCCTAACCCTCAACTTAACCCTATCCCTAACAATAAACTTAACCTTAACCGTCACCCTAACCCTCACGCCAATCCTAACCCTAACCCTACCCCTCACCCTCACGCTAACCCTCACGCTAACCCTTACCCTCACCTAACCCTAACCCTAACCATCACACTAACCCTAACCCTCAACCTAACCCTAACCCTACCCCTCAGCCTAACCACATCATAACCCTAAACCTAAACCCAACCCTCGCCCTAACCCTAAACGTCACCCTAACCGTAACCCTCACCCTCACCCTCACCTTCAGCCTAACCCTAACCCTAACCCTAATCCTAACTTTCAACCCACCCTCACCCTCACCCAAACCTAACCCTAACCCTCACCCTCACCGTCAACCCAACATCAACCCTATCCCTAAACCTCACCCTAACCCTAAACATCACCCTAACCCTCACCATAACCCTCACCTCAATCTAACCCTAACCCTCAACCTAACCCTCAACCTAAACCTAATCCTCTCCCTAAAACTCATACACACCCTAAACCTCATCCTATCTCTTACCCTCACCCTAACCCTAATCTTCACACTAACCCTAACCCTAAACCTAGCCCTCACCCTAACCCTCACCCTCACCCTAACCCTAACAATAACCCTCACCCCAATGGTAACCATAACCCTAACCCTCACCCGCACCCTAACCCTCACCGTCACCCTAAACGTCACTGTCACCCTAAACTTCACCCACACCCTAACCCTCACACTCACCCTTACCCTCACCCTCACCCTAAACCTCACCATAAACATCACCCTAACACTAACCATTACCCTAACCCTAACCCAAACCCTCACCCTATGCCTCATCATCACCATCACCCTCAACCTAAGCGTAACACTAATCCGAACCCTAATTCTAAACTAACCC
>NW_012267407.1:1254908-1256139 GCF_000151885.1 Dipodomys ordii
CCTCACCCGAACCCTCACCCTTACCCTAACCCTCACCCACAGCCTAACCCTAACCCAAACACTCACCCTCACCCTAGCCCTCATCCTAACCCTAATCCTAACCCTAACCCTCACCCTCACCCTTACCCTCACCATAACCCTAAACCTCTTCCTAAACGTAAACCTTTCCCTAATTCCAGCCCTCATCGTAACCCCCACCATAACACTAAACCTAATCCTAACCCTCACCCTAACACTAACAATAAACTTAACCCTCAGCCTCACCCTAACCCTCACCCTTACCCTTACACTCACAGTCACCCTATCCCTCACACTAACCCTAACCCTCACCCTTACCCTAACCCAAACCCTAATCCTCACACTAACCCTAAACCTAACCATAAACCTAACCCTCACACGAACACTCACCTTAACCCTAAACCTAACCCTAACTCTCAACCTCAACTTAAGCCTCAGCCTGTCCCTTACCCTCCGCTAACCCAACCCTCACACTAAGCCTAAACCTCAACCTAACCCTAACCTTAACCCTCACCCTCACCCTAACCCTAACCATAATCCTAACCCTAAACCTAACCGTCACCCTCTGCCTTACCCTAACCCTAAACCTCACCCTCAACCTCACCCTCACCCTAACCCTCACCCTCACGCTCACCCTAACCCTAACCCCAACCCTAACAATAACCCTATCCCTAACCCTAATCCTAACCCTCTCCTTAACCCTCACCCTCATACTAGACCTCATCATAACCCTTACCCTCACCCTAACAATAACCCTAATCCTCACACTAACCCTAACCCAAGCCCTCACCCTAAACATAAACCTAACCCTCACTTTCACCATAACCCTAACCCTCACCCTCACCCTCAGTCTAACACTAACCCTAACCCTAATCCTAACCCTGAACCTCACACTCAACCTGAACCTAACCCTAAACCTCATCCTCACCCTCACCGTCACCCTAAACCTATTCCTAACCCTATCCCTCACCCTCATCCTTACCCTAACCAACACAATAACCCTCAACCTAACCCATACCCTCACCCTAATCCTAACCGTCAATCTAACCCTCACCCTAACCCTAACCCTCTCCCTAAACCTCACCCTCACCCAAAAGCTCACCCTAACCTTTACCCTCAACCTAACCCTAACCCTAAACCTACCCCTCACTCGAACCCTCACCCTAACCATAAACCTCAACCTAACCCTAACCCTAACCCTCACTCTCACCCT
>NW_012267407.1:1263514-1265478 GCF_000151885.1 Dipodomys ordii
CTCACCCTCCGCCTAACCCTAAACTTAATCCTCACCCTAAACTTCACCCTCACCATAACCCTCACCCTAAAACATACACTTACCCTAATCTTAACCCTAACCCTCAATCTAACCCTCACCCTAACCCTAATCCTCTCCCTCACCCTCACACTAAACCTCACCATAACCCTTACCCTCACTCTAACTCTAAACCTAATCCTCACACTAACCCTAACCATAACCCTAACACTCACCCTCACCCTAAATCTCACCCTCACACTAACCCTAACCCTAATCCTCACACTAACCCTAACCCTAGCCAAAAACTTCATCCTAAAACTCACACTAGTCCTATCCCTAAACCCTACCCTCACCATCACCCTAAACCTAACTCTGACCCTCACCATAATCCTAAACCTAAACCTAACACTCACCCTAACTGTAACCCTAACCCTAATGCTAACCCTAACCTTCACCCTCACTGTATCCCTCATCCTAATCCTTAACCTCACCCTAACCCTAAACCTAACAATCACACTAAACCTAACCCTCACCCTAACCTTAACCCTACCCCTCTGCCTAATGCTCACCTTAATCCTAACCCTAATCCTCACCCTATCCCAAAACCTAACCCTCACCCTCACCCTCAGCCTAGCCCTCACCATAAACCTAACCCTCAAACTAACCCTCACCCTCACACTAAATTTAATGCTAACCTTAACCTTCACCCTCACCCTAAACCTCACCCTAACCCTTACCCTCACCCTCACCCTCATCCTAACATTAACACTAAAACTAATCCTAACCCTGAAACTCACCCTCAACCTGAACCTAACCTTAAACCTCACCTTCATCCTCACCATCACCCTAACCCTATACCTAACCCTATCCCTAACCCTCATCCTAACCCTAACCCTCACCCTAACCCTAACACATACCCTCACCCTAATCCTAACGCTAACCCTCATTCTAACCATCACCCTAACCCGAACCCTCGCCCTAACTCTAACCCTAATCCTCACACTAACCCTAACCACAACCCTAACCCTAATTCAAAACCTAACCCTAACGCTCACCGTAACCCTAACCCTCACCCTAACCCTAACCCTAAACTTAATCCTCACATTAACCCTAACCCTAACAATAAAATTCATCCGAAATCTAACACTAATCCTAACCCTAAACCCTAACCCTCACCCTCACCTTAAACCTAATGCTAACCCTAACCCTCACCCTCACCCTAACCCTAACTCTAACCCTAACCCTAACCCTCTAACTAACCCTCCCCCTTCCCCTCACCCTAACCCTAAGCCTCACCCTAATTGTAATCCTCACCCTAACCCTCACCCTCATCCCAACCCTCACTGTCACCCTAACCCACACCCATACTCTCACCCTCACACTCACCCTCACCCTCAACCTCACCCTAACCCTCACCCTCACCCTAAATATCACCCTAAACCTAACCCTCTCCCTAACCCTAACCCTAACCTCACACTAAGCCTCACCCTCACCATCATCATCACCCTAAGCCTAACCCTAAACCTAAAGGTAATTCTAAACCTAACCCTCTCCCTAATCCTCAGGCTAACCCTAACGATAAACCTAACCCTAAACCTCAACCACACCCTAACCCTAACCCTAACCCTAACAATAACCCTAACCCTAACCCGTAACCTAACCCTCACCCTGACCTTAACCCTAACCCTAACCTTAACCATAACCCTAATCCTCACAATAACCCTAATCCTACTATAACCTTCATCCTAACCCTCACCCTAATTCTAACCCTAAACCCTACCCTCACTTTCACCCTAAACCTAACCCACACCCTCACCCTTACCATAATCCTAAACCTAACCCTAAGCCTAAATCTCACTCTCACCCTATCCCTCACCCTAAACCTTACCCTCACCAGAAACCTAACCCTAATCCTAACCCTAAACTCATACTAACTCTAATCCTAACCCCACCCCTCAGCCTAA
>NW_012267407.1:1270981-1271891 GCF_000151885.1 Dipodomys ordii
ACCCTAACCCTCACCCTAATCTTAATCCTCAACCTAACCCTCAACCTAACACATACCCTAACCCTAACCAAACCCTAACTCTCACCCTAACCCTCACCTTAACCCGAACCCTCTCCCAAAACCTCAATCTCACACTAACCCTCACCGTAAACCTTACCCTCACCCTAACCCTAACGCTAACTCTAACCCTAATCCTCACATTAACCCCAACCCTAACACTAACACTAACACTCACCCTAACCCTCACCCTCAACATAACTCCAACCCTCACTGTCAACCTAACGCTCACCCAAAACTTAACATTCACCCTCACCCTAAACCTCACCCTCACCCTAACAATAATCCTAAATCTAACCCTAACCCTCACCCTAACTGTAACCCTAACCCTAATGCTAACCCTAACACTCACCCACACCCTATCCCTCACCCTAACCCTTAACCTCACCCTAACCCTAAACCTAACAATCACACTAAACTCAACCCTCACCCTAACCTTAACCCTACCCCTCTGTCTAATGCTCACCCTAACCCTAATCCTCACCCTATCCAAAAACCTAACCCTAACCCTCACCCTCAGCCTTGCCCTCAACCTAACCCTAACCTTAACACTAACCCTCACCCTCACACTAAATCTAATGCTAACTCTAACCTTCACCCTCACCTTAAACCTCACCCTAACCCTTACCCTCACCCTCAACCTAACCCTCAGCCTAACATTAACACTAACACTAATTCTAACCCTGAACCTCACCCTCAACCTGAACCTAACCCTAAACCTCACCCTCATCCTCACCATCACCCTAACCCTGAACCTCAACCTCAACCGGAACCTAACCCTAAACCTCAACCTCATCCTCACCATCACGCTAACCCTAAACCTAACCCTATCAGTAACCCTCATCCTAACCCT
>NW_012267407.1:1279721-1280765 GCF_000151885.1 Dipodomys ordii
CTAACCCTAACCCTAAGCCTAACCCTGACCCTAACCCTAACCCTCACTCTCACCCTAACTCTAACTCTAAACCTTACCATCACCATAAACCTCACCCTAACACTCACCCTAACCCTAATCCTCACCTTAAACCTAACCCTCACCCTAACTCTTAACCTCACCTTAACCCTAACCCTAACCCTAACCCTCACCCTCACCCTAACCCTAACCCTCAATCTAACCCTCACCCTAACTGTAATGCTAACCATAACCCTCACCCTCACCCTTACTCTGACCCTAACCCTTAACCTCACCCTAACCCTAACCGCAAACCTAACCCTCACTCTCAACCTCACCCTCACACTAACCCTAACCCTAAACCTAACCCTCACTCTAACCCTCACCTAACCCTAAACCTAACCCTAACACTAAACCTCACCCTACCCCTCACTCTAACCCTAACCCTAACCGTAACCCTTACCTTCAACCTAACCATCATCCTAACCCTAACCCTAACCCCCACCCTCACCCTTACCCTAACCCTCACCCTAACCCTTACCCTAACCCAACCCTAACTCTAAACTTAACCCGAACCCTCACAATAACCCTAAACCTAACCCTAACCCTCCCACTCAACCTAACCATCATCCTAACACTAAACCTCACCCTCACCCTCACCCTAACCCTAACCCTAACCCTCCCACTCAACCTAACCCTCATCCTAAACCTAACCCTAACCCTAACCCTCACCCTAATGCTAACCCTAACCCAAACCCTCACCCTAACCCTAACCCTCACCCTCACACTCTGCCTAACCCTAACCCTAACACTAATGCTAACCCTAACGCTCATGTTCACCCTCACCGTAACTCTAACCCTAACCCTAAACCTGAACCTCACCCTAACCCTAACACTCACACTCACCCTAACCCTCACCCTAACACATAACCTCACCCTAACCCTAACCCTACCCTTAACCCTAAAACTAACCCTCACCCTAAGCCTAACCCTAACCCTAACACTCATCTTAAACCTAACCCTAACCCTCACCCTCATCGTGACGAT
>NW_012267407.1:1285134-1285886 GCF_000151885.1 Dipodomys ordii
CTAACCCTATCCCTAACCCTCACCCTAACCTTAACCCTCACCCTAACCCTCACCGTAACCCTCACTCTAAACCTAACCCTCCCCCTAAAACTCACCTTCACCCTAAACCCCACCCTAACACTTACCCTCACCCTAACACTAACCCTAAACCTACCCCTCATCCGAACCCTCATCCTAACCCTCACCCTAACCCTAACGTTAATCCTCACCCTAGCCCTCATCCAAACCCTCATCCTAACCCTAACCTTCACCCTAACCCTAACCCTCAGCCTCACCCTAACCCTCTCCCTCACCTCAATCCTCACCCTAACCCTAACAATAACCCTAACCCTAACTCTCACTCTCAACCTTCCGCAAACCCTAACACCAACACTAACAATAACCCACACACTAACCATAATCCTAATTCTCAGGTAACCCTAATCCTTGCACTAACCCTAACCCTAACCCTAACCCTCACACTAAGCTACATCCTAACTCAACACCAACTCTAAATCTCACACTCAATCTAACCCTCACCCTAACCCTTAACCCTCACACACACCCTAACCCTAACCCTCACCTTCACCCTCACCCTAACCCTAACCCAAATTCTCAGGTAACCCTAACCCAAACCCTAACCCTAACACTCACCCTAACCCTAACCCTCTCCCTAAAACTCACCCTCACCCTAAACCTCACCCTAAGCCTTACCCTCACCCTAACCCTAACCCTAACCCTAAACCTAACACTCACCCTCACCCTCACCCTAA
>NW_012267407.1:1287007-1289388 GCF_000151885.1 Dipodomys ordii
CTAATCCTAACACTAACCCTCACCCTAACCCTCATGCTATGCCTAACCCTAACCCTATCACTCATACTCATGCTAAACCTGACCCTAACCCTAACCCTAACCCTCACCCTAACCCTTACCCTAACCCTAACCCTAAAACTAACACTAACCCTAACCCTGACCGTCACCCTAAACCTCACCCAAACCCTAACCCTCAGCCTCACCCAAACCCTCACCGTCACCCTACCCCTCACTCACACCCTAACCCTCACACTCAGTCTAACCCTCACCCTCATCCTAACCCTCAACCTCACCATAAGCCTAACCCGCACCATCACCCTCACCCTAAGCCTAACCCTAAACCTAATGCTAATCCTAAACGTAACCCTCTCCATGACCCTCAGGCAAACCCTAAAGCTAACCCTCACCCTAACCCTAACCCTAACCCTAAACCTATCTCTAACCCTCACCCTAACCTTCACCCTAACGCTCAATCTAACTCATATCCTCACCCTAACACTAACCCTCACCCTAAAACTCATCCTCAACCTAAACCTCACACTAACCCTTACCCTCACCCTAACCCTAACACTAGACCTACACCTAACCCGAACCCTCACCCTAACCCTAACACTAACCATAACCCTAACCCTCAACCTCACCCTAGCCCTCATCCTAAACCTAATCTTAATCCTAACCCTCACCCTCACCCTAACACTCACCCTAACCCTAAAACTCCATCTAACCCTAAACCTCATCCTAACCATAAACCTAACCCTCACCCTAATGCTAACCCTAACCCTAACCCTCACCCTAACCCTCAACCTCACCCTCATCCTAACCCAAACCATAACCCTAAACCTAAACCAAATCTTCACCCTAACCCTAAACCTAACCGTAATCTTCATACTAACATTCACCCTAATCCTAAACCTAAACCCTACCCTCACCATCACCCTAAACCTAATCCTAAACCTAAACCTAACTCTCACCCTCACCATAACCCTAACCCTAATGCTAACCCTAACACACACCCTCACCCTATCCCTCACCCTAACCCTTACAATCACCCTAACCCTAAACCTAACAATCACACTAAACCTAACTGTCACCCTAACCCTAAACCTACCCCTTGCCTAATGCTCACTCTAAACCTAACCCTAACCCTAATGCTCACCCTATCCCTAAACCTAACCCTAACCCTCACCCTCAGACTAGCCCTCACCCTAACCCTAACCCTCACACTAAACCTAATGCTAACCCCAACCTTCATCCTCACCCTAAACCTTACCCTCACCCAAAACCTAACCCTCAGCCACACCTTATCCCTAACACTAACCTTAACCATAACCCTAATCCTCACACTAACCCTAACACTAATCAAAACCTTCATCCTAACCCTCACCCTAATTCTAACCCTAAACCCTACCCTCACCCTAAACCTAACCTCACCATCACACTCACCCTAATCCTAAAACTAACCCTAACCCTAAACCTCACCCTCACCCTATCTCTCACCCTAACCCTAACCATAACAATCAAACTAAACCTAACCCTCACCCTAACCCTAATCATACCCCTCAGCCTAAAGCTCACCCGAACCCTAACCTTAACCCTAATCCTCACCCTATTCCTAAACCTAACCGTAACCCTTATCCTCAGCCTAGCCCTAACCCTTACCCTAACCCTAAGACTAACCATCACCCTAATGCCAACCCTAAACCTAATGCTCAATCTAACCCTAACCCTCACCCCCACCCTAACCCTAACCCTAACCCTAAACCTAATCCTCCCACTAACCCTAACCCTAAAAATAACCTTCATCCTAACCCTCACCCCAATCTTAACCCTAAACCCTACCCACAGCATCACCCTAACCCTAACCCTCACCCTCACTCTAATCCTTAACCGAACCCTAAACCTCAACCTAATCCTCACTGTCACCCTAAACCTCACCCAGACGCTAAGCCTCACAATAACCTTAAGCCTCAACCTCACGTTAACACTCAACCTTACCCTAAATATCACCCTAACACTAAACCTCACCCTAACCCTAACCCTAACCCTCACCCTAAGCCTCACCCTCACCATCACCCTCCCCCTAAGCTTAACCCTAAACCTAACCCTAATCCTAAACCTAACCCTCTCCCTCACCCTCATGCTAAACCTAATGCTAACCTTAACACTAACCCTCCCCCCAACCTAACGCTAACCCTAACTGTAACAATAACCTTAACCCTAACACTATCACTTACCCTATCCCTCACCCTAAACCTAACCCTCACCCTCACCCTAACCCTAACACTAAACCTAACCCTCACCCTAACACTCACACAAAAACTAGCCCTCGCTTTCACTCTAACCCTCACCCTAAACCTTACCCTAACTATAAACCTAACCCT
>NW_012267407.1:1296765-1297915 GCF_000151885.1 Dipodomys ordii
TCACCCTAACACTCGCCCTCAACTTAACCCTCAGCCTCACCCTAAATATCACCCTAACCCTAACACTCACCCTAACCCTAACCTTAACCCTCACCCTAAGCCTCACCCTCACCATCACACTCACCCTAAGCCTAACCCTAAACCTAACGCTAATCCTAAACATAACCCTCTCCCTCACCCTCAGGCTAAACCTAATGCTAAACCTAACCCTAACTCTCACCCTAACCCTAACCCTTACCCTAACCCTAACAATAAACCTAAACCTAACCCTTACCCTAACCCTCACGCTCACCCTCACCCTAATCCTAACCTTAACCATAACCCTAATCCTCACACTAACCCTAACCCTAACCATATCCTTCATCCTAACCCTCAACCTAATTCTAATCCTAAAACCTACACTCACCCTCACCCTAACCCTAACCCTCACACTCACACTCACCCTAATCCTAAACCTAACCCAAACCCTAACACTCATTCTCACCTTATCTCTCTCCCTAAACCTTACCCTCAACCTAACCCTAACCCTAACAGTCACACTAAACCTAACCCTCACCCTAAATCTAACCCTAACCCTAATGCTAACCCTAATGCTCACCCTCACCCTAAACCTAACCCTAACACTCACCCTAACCCTAAACCTCACCCTCACCCTAACCCTAACCCTAAGCCTAAACCTAATCCTCACCCTAATCCTAAACCTAACCATAACCTTCATTCTAACCCTCATGCTAATCCTAACCCTAAACCATACGCTCACTTTCACCCTAACCCTAAGCCTAAGCCTAAACCTAAACCTCACCCTAACCCTAATGCTAACCCTAACACTCACCCTCACCCTATCCCTCACCCTAACCCTTAGCATCACTCTAACCCTAAACCTAACAATCACACTAAACCTAACTCTCACCCTAACCTTATGCCTACCCCTTGCTTAATGCTCAGCCTAACCCTAACCCTAACGCTAAACCTCACCCTAACCCTCACACTCACCCTAAACCTAACTCTCACCCTCATCTTCACCATCACCCTCAACCTAAGCGTAACCCTAAACATAACCCTAATGCTAAACCTAACCCTCTCTCTCCCACTCACGCTAACCCTAATGCTAACACTTAACTTAACCATCAACCTAACCCTCACACTCAAC
>NW_012267407.1:1305320-1306614 GCF_000151885.1 Dipodomys ordii
CCTAACCCTCACCCTCACCTTAACCAACACCCTTTCCCTAAATATCACCCTAACACTAACCCTCACCCTAACCCTAACCCTAATCCTGACCTGAAGCCTCACAGTAACCATCACCCTAACCCTAACCCTAACCATAAACCTAACCCTAATCCTAAACTTAACACTCTCCTTCACCCTCATGCTTACCCTAATGCTATTCATAACCCTAACCCTCACCCTCACCCTAACCCTAAACCTAACCATAACCCTAACAATAACCCTAATCCTAACATTAAACATATCACTAACCTTCACCCGCGCCCTAACACTAACCCTCACCCTCAACCTAACCCTAACACTAACCCTAACCCTCACCCTCACCCTAACCCTAAAACTAAACATAACCCTAACAATAACCCTAATCCTAACATTAAACATATCACTAACCTTCACCCGCACCCTAACACTAACCCTCACCCTCAACCTAACACTAACACTAAAACTAACCCTCACCCTAACAATCACACTAAACCTAACCCACACTCTCACCCTAACCCTCACACTAAAACCTTACCTTAACGCTAACCCTAAACCTTACACTCACCCTAACCCTAAACCTAACCCTAATCCTCACACTAACCCTAACCCTAACCATAACCCTAATCCTAACCCTCACCCGAACGCGAACCCTCACCCAAACCCTCACTGTCACCCTAACCCTAACCCACACACTAACCCTCACACTCACCCTGTCACCCTCACCATAATCCACACCCTCACCATAAGTATCACTCTAACCCTACCCCTCACCCTAACCCTCACCCTAAGCCTCACCCTCACCATGACACTCACCCTAAGCCTAACCGTAAACCTAACCATGATTCTAAACCTAAAACTCTCCCTCAACCTCATGCTAACCCTAACGCTAATCTGAACCCTCAACCTCACCATAACCTTACTCTCACCCTAAACCGAACCCTAGTCCTCACACTAACACTAACCCTCACCCCAAACCTAACCCTAATCCTCACCCTCACCCTAACCCTAACCCTCAGTCTTACCCTCACCGTCAGCCTAACACTGACCCTAACATTAATCCCAGCAGTGAACCTCAAACTCACCTTGAACCTAACCCTAAAACTAACCCTCACCATCATCGTCACCCCAAACATAACCCTAAGCCTATCCCTAACCCTCATCCTAACCCTAACCCTAACCCTCACTCTAACACATACCCTCACCCTAATCCTAACGCTATCCCTCACCCTAATCCTTACGCTCTCCCTAAACCTCACCCTCACCCTAAACCTCACCC
>NW_012267407.1:1313855-1314810 GCF_000151885.1 Dipodomys ordii
CTTTACACTCACCCAAACCCTAAGTCTCAGTGTCACCCTAACCCTCACCCACACCCTAACCCTCACACTCACCCTAACCCTCACCCTCACCTTAACCCTCACCCTAAACCTTACCCTCACGCTAGCCCAACCCTCACACTAAGCTTAAACCTCAACCTGACCCTAACCCTCACCTTCAACCTAACCCTCACCCGCACCCTAAATATCACCCTAACCCTAACCCTCACCCTAACCTTAACCCTAACCACACCCTAAGCCTCACCCTCACCATGACCCTCACACTAAGCCTAAAAGTAAACCTAATCCTAATCTTAAACCTAACCCTCTCCCATACCCTCATGCTAACCCTAACGCTAACCCTAACCCTAAACCTCACCACAAACCTTACCCTCACCCTAACCCTAACCCTAATCCTCACACTAATCCTAACCCTAACCCTCACCCTAAACCTAACACTAACCCTCACCCTCTCCCTAACCCTAACCCTCAGCCTTACCCTCACCCTCAGCCTAACCCTAAACCTAATCCTAACCCCGAACCACACCCTCACCTGAACCTAACCCTAAAACTAACCCTCACCCTCATTGTCACCCCAACCCTAACCCTAACCCTCATCTTAACACTAAGCCTCACCCTAACACATAACTTCACCCTAATCCTAACCCTATCCCTCACCCTAACCCTCACCCTAAGATTAATCCTCTCCCTAAATCTCACCCTAACCATAAACCTCAACCTAAGCTTTACCCTCACCCTAACCATAACCGTCACTGTCACACTAACCCTCTCCCACACCCTAACCCTCACACTCACCGTAACCCTCACCCTCACCTTAACCCTCACCCTAACCCTTACCCTCACGTTCATCCAACCCACACAGTAAGCCTAAACCTCAACTTAACCCTAACCCAAACCCTCACCCTCACCCTAACCCTAAACCTAATCCTAACCCTAA
>NW_012267407.1:1322315-1323267 GCF_000151885.1 Dipodomys ordii
CCTCACCCTCACACTAAACCTCACCCGAACCCTTACCCTCACCCTAACCCTAACTCTAAACCTACCCCTCACCCGAAACCTCACCATAACCCTAAGCCTAATCCTAACCTTCACCCTCACCCTAACCCAACCTTAACCGTAACCCTAATGCTAACCCTCACCCTCACCCTCACCCTCACCCTAACCCTCAACGTCACCCTAACCCTAACCCACACCCTAACCCTCACACTCACCCTAACCGTCACCCGCACCATAACCCAATCCCTCACCCTAAGTATCACCCTAAACCTTACCGTCACGCTAAATCTGACCCTAACCCTGACCCTAAGCCTCACCCTCACCATGACCCTCACCCTAGGCCTAACTGTAAACCTAACCCTAATTCTAAACTTAAACCTCTCCCTCACCCTCATGCTAACCCTAACGCTAACCTTAACCCTAAACCTCACAATAACCCTTACTCTCACCCTAACCCTAACCCTAATACTTACACTAACCCTAAACCTAACCCTCACCCTAAACCTAAGCCTATCCCTCACCCTAACCCTAACACTCAGCCTTACCCTCACCCTTAGCCTAATCCTAACCATAACCCTAATCCTAACCCTGAACCTCACGCTCACCCTGAACCTAACCCTAAAACTAACCCTCACTCTCATCGTCACCACAACCATAACCCTAAGCCTATCCCTAACCCTCAACCTAACTGTAACCCTAACCCTCACTCTAACACACACCCTCACCCTAATCCTAACACTAACCCACACCCTAACACTCACCTTAACCCTAACCCTCTCCCTAAAACTCACCCTCACCCTAAACCTCACCCGAACCCTTACCCTCACCCTAATCCTAACCCTAAACCTACCCCTCATCCGAACCCTCAAACTAACCCTATCCCTCACCCTAACCCTAACCCTAACCCTAAACTTCACCTTCACCCTAGCCCTCA
>NW_012267407.1:1328301-1330122 GCF_000151885.1 Dipodomys ordii
ACCCTAACCCTGAATCTCACCCTAAACCTAAACCTAAACCTAACCCTCACCCTAACCATAACCCTAACCCTAATGCTAACGCTAACCCTCATCCTCATCCTATCTTTCACCCTAACCCTTACCCTCACCCTAACCCTAAACTTAACAATCACACTAAACCTAAACCTAACCCTAACATAAACCCTACGCCTCTGCCTAATGCTCACACTAACCCTAACCCTAACCCTCACCCTAAACCTAAAACTAAACTTCACCCTAATTCTAACCCTCACCCTCACCCTCACCATCATCCTCACCCTCAGCCTAACCCTAAACCTAAACATAATCCTAACCATCTCCCTCACCCTAAACCTACCCTTAACCCTAATCCTCACCCTCACCCTCAGCCTAACTCTAAACCTATACCTCACCCTGACCCTACCCCTACCCCTAACCCTAACCCTCACCCTCACCATAAACCTAACCCTCACCCTCACCTTAACCCTAACACTAAACCTAACCATAACCCTAACCCTCACCATAACCCTAACCCACACCCTCACCCTAAAACTAACCCTAAACCTAATCCTCACACTAACCCTAACCTTAACCATAACCTTCATCCTAAAACTGACATTTAACATAACCCTAAACCCTAACCCTCAACCTTACCCTAAACCTAATGCTAACCCTAAACCTCACCCTCACCCTAACCCTCACTCTAATCCTATCCCTAACCCTCAACCTAAACCTCACCCTCACCCTAACCCTCACCCTAACACTCACACTAATTCTAATCCTAACCCTAACACTCACACTCACCCTAAACCTTACCATCACCCTAACCCACACCCACACCCTAACCCTCACACTGACCCTAACCCTCACCCTCACCCTAACCCTCAACCTCACCCTAAATATCACCCTAACCCTAACCCTAACCCTAACCCTAACCTCACACTAAGCCTCACCCTCACCATCACCCTCACACTAAGCCTAACCCTAAACTTAACGCTAATCCTAAACCTAACCCTCTCCCTCAAACTCAGGCTAACCCTAACGCAAACCCTAACCCTAAACCTCAACCTCACCTTAACCCTAACCCTAACCCTCACCCTAAACCTAACCCTAACCCTAAACCCTACCCTCACCCTCAACCTAACCCTACCCACACCCTCACCCTCACCCTAATCCTAAACCTAAACCAAAGCCTAAAACTCACACTCACCCTATCCCTCACCCTAACCCTGACCCTCAACCTAACCATAACCCTAACAATCACACTAAACCTAACCCTCACACTCACCCTAACCCTAAGCCTAATCGTCACACTAACCCTAACCCTTACTATAACCTTCATAATAAACTCACACTAACCCTTACACTAACCCTAACCATACCCCTCAGCCAAACGCTCACTCTAACCATAACCCTAACCCTAATTGTCAACCTATCCCTAAACCTAACCCTAACCCTCATCCTCAGCCTAGTCCTAAACCTAACACTACCCCTAACCCTCACCCTCATCCTAAACCTAATGCTAACCCTAAACTTCACCCTCAACCTAACCCTAACCCTCACCCTAATGCTAACCCTAACCCTCACCCTAACCCTCACACTCACCCTAACCCTAAACCGAATCGTCACACTAACCCTAACCCTTACTATAACCTTCATAATAAACTCACACTAATCCTAACCGTAAACCCTAACCCTCACCCTCACCCTAAACCTAATGCTAACTCTAACCCTCAACCTCACCCTAACCCTCACTCTAACCCTTACGCTCACACTAAACCTAACCCTCACCTGCATCCTACAACTCACCCTAAACCTAACCCT
>NW_012267407.1:1332128-1332429 GCF_000151885.1 Dipodomys ordii
GCTCACACTAACCCTCACACTAAACCTATCCCTAACCCTCACCCTAACCCTCACCCTAACGCTTACCCTCACACTAACACTAACAATCACATTAAACCTTACCCTCACCCTAACCCTAAGCATAATCCTCACCCTAACCCTCATCCTAACCCTAACCCTAACCCTCAACCTAACCCTAACCCCAAACATTACCCTAAACCTAATCCTCCCCCTCCCCCTCACCCCAAGCCTAACACTAACCCTATCCCTCATCCTAATCCTAATGCTCACCCTCACACTCACCCTAACTTGAACCCTAACC
>NW_012267407.1:1337374-1338132 GCF_000151885.1 Dipodomys ordii
CCACCCTAACCCTAAATCTACCCCTAAACCTCACCCTCACCCTAACCCTAAATCTAACCCAACTCTAACACTAAACCTCAGCCTAACCCTAACCCTCACATTCACCCTCAACATAAATGTAATCCCAAACCTAACCCTAACCATAACCCTCACCCTAAACCTAACCCTCAACCTAACAATTACCCTCCCCTATCACTAACCCTAACACTCACACTAACCCTAACTCTCACCCTAAACCTAAACCTCACCCTAACCCTAACCCTAACCCTCACCCTCACGCTATCCCTCATGCTAACCCTAATTCTAAACCTCACCCTCAATCTAACCCTAATCCTCATCCTCACCCTAAACCTCACACTAACCCTAACCCTAATCCTCAATTTAACCTTCACCCAAAACATAACCTGAACCCTTACCCAAACTCTTACCCTAACCCTAACCCTCACCCTTATCTTAACCCTCATCCTCAGTCTAACCCTCATCTTTACACTTACTATCACCCTCAACCTAATGCTCACCCTAACCCTAATCCTCATCCTAACCCTCACCCTAACCCTAAACCTAACCATCAGCCTAACCCTAATCCTCACCCACACCCTCACCCTCAGCCTAACCCTAAGCCTAAGCGTAACCCTAAAACTCACACTCACCTTAACCCTAACGCAAAACCTAACCCTAACCCTAAACCTCACCCTCAGCCTAAACCTAAGATTAATCCTAACCCTAACCCTAATCTTAAACCTAAACCTCAAGCTAAC
>NW_012267407.1:1342136-1342882 GCF_000151885.1 Dipodomys ordii
TAACCCTAACCCTAAACCTCAACCTAACCCTCAAACTCACCATAATCCTAAAACTAACCCTAACCCTCACCCTCACCCTAACCCTCCCCCTAACCCTATATCTAACCCTAAACCTCACCCTCACAATAACCCTAACAGTAACCCTAAACCTAAACCTCACACTAACCCTAAGAATAACCCTCACCCCACCCTCACCCTCAGAGTAACTCTAACCCTAACCCTAACAATAACACTAACACTAACTCTTACCATCCCCCTAAACCTAATCCTCACCCCCATGCTCACCCTCAGCCTAACCCTCAGCCTAAGCATAACCCTCACCCTAACCCTCACACTCACCCTCACCTGAACCGTAATCTTAAACCTAAACCTATCCCTGAACCTCAAGCGAACCCTCATCCTCACCCTAACCCTAAACTTAAACCTCCAACTAACCCTCCCCCTAACCCTAATTCTACCCCAAAACCTCACCCTCACCCTAACCTTAACCCTAACCCTAACTCTAAACCTCACTCTAAACCTCACCCTAATCCTAACACTCACCCTTACCCTCAACTTACCCTTAACTCTAACTCTAACCCGAAAAATAACACTAACCCTAAACCTAACCCTATCCATAACCCTCACCCTCAGCCTCACCCTCACTGCAAATTTAACCCTAACAATAAAACTAACAATAACCCTAAACCAAACAACAACCCTCACCCTAACCCTCACCCTAACCCTAACACTAACCCTAACCCTAA
>NW_012267407.1:1343014-1343358 GCF_000151885.1 Dipodomys ordii
CACCGTAATCCTAACCCTAAACCTCACCCTAACCCTGCCCCTAAACCTAACGCAAACCCGAAACCTCACTCTCACCCTAACACTAACCCTAATCCAAAACCTCACCCTAAACCTCACCCTAACCCTAACCCGAACACTCACCCTAATCCTAAGCCTAACCCTAACCCTCAACCTAACCCTAACCCTGATGCTCATGGTAACCCTAACCCTAACCCTCACCCTAACCCTAAACTTAACCTGAAACCTAACTCTCACCCTAACCCTGCCCCTAAACGTTACCCTAAACCAATCCCTCACCCTCACCCTAAACCTAATCCTAAGCCTAACCCTAACCCTCAACCTAA
>NW_012267407.1:1346291-1350607 GCF_000151885.1 Dipodomys ordii
CTAACCCTCTCCCTAAACCTAACCCTCACCCTAAATCTCACCCTCAATCTCACCATCACACTAACCCTAACACTATTGTTAACCCTCACCCTAACTCTCACCCTAACCCTAACGCTAACCCTAAACCTCACCCTCAACCTATACCTCACCCTTACCCTTACCCTCACCCTGACCCTAACGCTCACCCACAAACTAAACCTAACCCTCACCTTAACTCTAACTCTACCCCTCACCCTAACCCACACCCTTACCCTAACACTAACCCTCACCCTAACCCTTACCCTAACCCTCACCCTGAACCTAGCCTTCACCCTAAAACTATTCTTAACCCTAAATTTCAGCCTAACCCAAACCCTCACCCTAACCCTTACCCTCACCCTCACCCTAACACTCACCTAAACCTAACTCTAACCCTAACTCTAACCCAAACCCTCACCCTAACCTTATCCGTAAACCTAATCCGCACCCTCACACTAACCCTTCACATAACACTTACACTCACCCTAACCCTCACCCTAATCATAACACTAACCCTAACCCTCAACCTAAACTTCACCCTAACCCTAACCCTAACCTTAACGCTAACCCTAACCCCAACCCTCATCTTAACTTTAATGCTAACCCTAACCCTCACCCTCACCCTAACCCTCAGCCACACCCTCACCATCACCCAAACCCTCACCCTCACCCTAACCCTCACCCTAACCATAATCCTAACCCAAATGCTCACCCTCACTCTAACCTTCACCCTAACCTTAAACCTAAACCTAATGCTAACCTTCAACCAAATGCTCACCCTCACCCTCACCCTCACCCTAACCCTCACACTAACCCTAATCCTAACCCTAACCCTCACCCTAACCCTCACCTTAAACCTAAGCCTAATCCTAACCCTAACCCTCACCCTCACCATAAACCTTACCCTAACCCTTACCCTCACCCTAACCATAAACCTAACCCTAACCCTCACTCTAACCCTAACCCTCACCCTAAATCTATACCTCACCCTCATCATCACACTAACCCTAACCCTAACTCTAACTCTCACCCTAACTCTCACTCTAACCCTAACGCTAACCCTCACCCTAACCCTTATCCTCACCCTGACCCTAACGCTCACCCTCACACTAAACCTAACCTTCACCTTAATCCTAACTCTACCCCTCACCCTAACCCACACCCTTACCCTAACACTAACCCTCACCCTAACCCTAACCCTAAACTTCACCCTGAGCCTAGCCCTCACCCTAAAACTAATCTTAAACCTAAACCTCACCCTAACCCTAACCCTCAATCTAACCCTTACCCTCACCCTAACCCTAAAGCTCACCCTAAACCTAACCCTCACCATAACCCTAACCCAAAACCTCACCCTAACCCTATCCTTAACCCTAACCCTCACCCTAACCCATCACGTAACCCGTATGCTCACCCTAACCCTCACCCTCACCCTAAACCTAACTCTAAACCTAACCCTAACCCTCTACCTAAACCTCAAAATAACCCTAACCCACACCCTAATCCTAACCCTACCACTCACCCAAACCCTCATCCTCACCCTAAACCTCACCCCACCCTAAACATCACCCTAACCCTAACCCTCATCCTAACCCTAAACATAACCCTCACCCTCACCCTCACCCTCAGCCTAATCCTAACTCTAACCCTAATCGTAGCCCTAACCCTCACCTTCACCATCACCAAAATTCTAAAACTCACCCTCACCCTAACCCTAACCCTAACCCTCACACTAACCCTAACCCTCACACTAACCCTAACCCTCACCCAACCCTTACCCTCACCCTCACCCTAACACTCACCTAAACCTAACCCTAATCCTAACCCTAATCCAAACCCTCACCCTAACCCTATCCCTAACCCTAACCCTCATCCTCACCCTAACCCTTCACATAACCCTTACACTCACCCTAAACCTCACCCTAACCCTAACACTAAACCTAACTGTAACCCTCACCCTAACCCTAACCCTAACCCTCACCATAACCCTCAAACTAACCCTAACCCTAAACCTCACCCTAACCTTAATGCTAACCCTAACCCTCAGACTCCCCCTAACCCTCAGGCACACCTTAACCCTCACCCTCACTCTCACCCTAACCCTCACCCTAAACATCACCCTAACCCTAATCCTCACCCTAACCCTAACCCTAAAACTCACCTAAACCAAACCCTCACCCTCACCCTAACCCTAACCCTAACACTCACCCTTACTGAACCCTCACCCTAACCCTAACACTTACCATCACCCTAACCCTCACTCTAAACCTCACCCTAACCCTAAACTTAACCCTCAACCTAACCCACACCCTAACCCTAACCCTAACATTAACCCTCACCCTAAGCCTGACCCTAACCCTAACCCTAACCTTAACTCTAACCCTCACCCTCACCATAACCCTAATCCTGATCCTAACCCTTACCCTCAACTTAACCCTAAACCTAACCCTAACACTCACACTAAACCTAATCCTCACCCAAACCCTAACCATAACCCTAAACCCCATCCTCACCCTCAGCCTAACCCTAACCCTAACCCTAATCCTAACCCTAACCCTCACCCTCACCCTCACCCTAACCCTAAACCTAACCCTCAACCTCACCCTCATCCTAACCCTAACCCTCACCCTAACACTAACCCTCACCTTCACCCTCACCCTAACCCTCACCCTAAACCTAACCCTCACCCTAACCCTAACCATAAACCTCACCGTCAACCTAACCCTATCCCTAAACCTAACCCTCACCCTAAATCTCCCCCTAACCCCAACGATAACCCTAACCCTCACTCTCACCTTAACCCTCACCCTAACCCTGACACTCTCCCTAACCCTAATCCTAACCCTAAACCTCACATTAAACCTAACCCTCATCCTAAACCTAACCCTACACTTCACTCTAACCGACACCCACACCCTAACCCTAACCCTCAACCTAAACTTAACCCTAACTCTAACCCTCACTCTCACCCTAGCCGTCACCCTAACACTCACCCTAATGCTAACCCTCACCCTCAACTTAACCCTCACCCCAACCCTAACCGTAACACTCAACATAACTGTCGCCCTAACTCTCACCCTAAACCTAAACCTCACCCTCACCCTAACCCTCACCCTAACCCTTACCTACACCCTGACCCTAACCCTCACCCTCACACTAAACCTAACACGCACCCTAAACCTAACCCTACACCTCACCCTAACCCACAACCTAATCCTAACCCTAACCCTCACCCTAACCCTAAACCAAACCCTAACCATCACCCTGACCCTAGCCCTCAACCTAACACTAAACTTAAGCCTAAACCTCACCCTAACCCTAACCCTCATCCTAACCCTTACCCTCACCCTCACCCTAAGCCTCACCCAAAACCCTAACCCTCACCCTCACCCTAACCCTTCATGTAACTCTTATGCTAACCCTAACCCTCACCCTAAACCTAACACTAACCCTAACCCTAACCCTAACCTTCACCCTAACGCTCACCCTCAACCTAACCCTCAACTTAACCCTAAACCTCACCCACACCCTAACACTCACTGTCACCTGGACCCTCACCATCACCCTAAACCTCACCCCCATCCTAAACACCACCCTAACCCTAACCCTCACCCTAACCCTAAACCTAACCCTCACCCTCTCTCTAACCCTCACACTCACACTCACCTTCAGCCTAATCATAACCCTAACCCTAATCCTAACCCTAACCCTCACCCTCATCCTCACCCTAACCCTAACCCTAACCCTAGCCCTAAACCTCACCCTCACTTTCACCCTAACCCTAACCCTATCCCTCACCCTAACCCTAACCCTCACCCTAAACTTAACCCACACCCCAACCCTCACCCTCACACTCACCCTAACCCTCACCCTAACCGTAATATTAACCCTAAACCCAAACCTCACGCTAACCCTCACCCTCAACCTAAACCTAAACCAAACCCTCAACCTAACCCTAAACCTCACCCGCACCCTAACACTCACCATCACCTGAACCATCACCATCACCCTAAACCTTACCCCACCCTAAACACCACCCTAACCATAACCATCACCCTAACCCTAAACCTAACCCTCACCCTCACTCTAACCCTCACACTCACACTCACCTTCAGCCTAATCATAACCCTAACCCTAATCCTCACCCTCACACTCACCTTTACCCTAACCCTAACCCTAGCCCTAAAACTCACCCTCACTCTCACCCTAAGCCTAACCTTAACTCTAACCCTCACCCTAACCCTAACCCTCAACCTAAACCTAACCCTCACCCTACCCCTCAACCTCACCCTCACCCT
>NW_012267407.1:1354463-1355598 GCF_000151885.1 Dipodomys ordii
ACCCTCATCCTAACCCTAACCCTAACCCTTAGCTATCCCAAACCCTCACCCTAACACTCACCCTAAACCTCATCCTCACCTGAGCCCACACCCGAATCCTAACCCTAAACCTAACCCTGATCCTAAACCTAACCCGAAACCTTACCCTCACCTTAACCCTAACCCTAACCCTAAACCTAACCCTAACCCTAACCCTAACCTTCACACAAACCAAAAACCTTACACTAACCCTAACCGTACACCTCACCATAACTCCCATCCTAACCCTCACTCTAACCCTAACCCTCAACCTAACCCTAACCCTAAACCTCACCCGCACCCTAAAACTTACCGTCACCCTAACCCTCACCATAACCCTAACGCTCACCCACACCCTAACCCTCACCCTCACCTGAACCTGCAACCTCACCCTAAATGTCACCCTCAACCTAAACATCACCCTAAACCTAATCCTCACCCTAACCATCACCCTCACCCTC
This sequence comes from Dipodomys ordii, assembly GCF_000151885.1. Classification (NCBI taxonomy): domain Eukaryota; kingdom Metazoa; phylum Chordata; class Mammalia; order Rodentia; family Heteromyidae; genus Dipodomys; species Dipodomys ordii. The sequence goes on from NW_012267407.1 coordinate 1,354,943, forward strand.
ACCCTCAGCCTAATCCTAACCCTCAACCTAACCCTAACCCTAACCCTAATCCAGCCCTCAAACTCAACCTAACCATCTCCCTAACCCTTAGCCTCACCCTAACACTAACCCTAATCCAAACCCTCAAACTAAGTCTAACCCTCACCCTAACCCTAACCTACACCTCACCCTAACCCTAACATTAACCCTAAACTTAACCCTAACCCTACCCCTCACCTGCATCTTAACCCTCACCTTCACCCGAACCCTCACCTAACCCTAACCCTCACCCACACCCTAACCCGAACCCTCACCCTCACCCTGAACATCACCATAACCCTAATCCTAATCCTAACCTTAACCCTAACCGTAACCCTCACCCTCACTCTCACCATCACACTAACCCTAACCTTAACACTAACACTCACCCTAACTCTCACCCTAACGTTAATCCTAAACCTCACCCTCACCCTAACCCTCACCCTAAACCTTACCCTCACCCTGATCCTAACTCTCACCTTCACACTAAACCTAACACCCACCCTAACACTAACCCTACCCCTCACCCTAACCCACACCCTAATCCTAACCCTATCCCTCACCCTAACCCTAAACTTAACCCTAACCCTAGCCCTCACCCTAACACTAATCTTAATCCTAAACCTCACCCTAACCCT
>NW_012267407.1:1363143-1364853 GCF_000151885.1 Dipodomys ordii
CTAACCCTCACCCTAGCCCTAACCCTAACCCTTACCTAACCCAAACCCTCACCCTCACCTTCACACTCACCCTAACCCTCACTCTCACCCAAGCCCACACCCTAATCCTAACCCTAAACCTAACCCTCATCTTAACCCTAACCATAAACCTTACCCTCACCCTAAACCTAACTCTAACCCTAAATCTAACCGTAACCCTAACCGTAACCCTACCCCTCAACTTAACCCTCACCCTAAACCTAACCTTAACCCTCACCCTAACCGTAACCATACCCCTCACTCTAATCCTCACCCTAGCCCTCACCCTAAACCTAACCCTCACCCTAACCCTAACCGTACACCTCACCGAACCCTCATCCTTACCCTCACCCTCACCCTAACCCTCAACCTAACCCTAACCCTAAACCTCACCCGCACCCTAAACCTCACCGTCACCTTAACCCTCACCCTAACCCTAACCCTCACCCACACCCTAACTCTCTCCCTCACCTGAACCTTCACTTTTACCCTAAACGTAAACCTCACACTAAACATCACCCAAACCCTAATCCTCACCCTAACCATCACCCTCACCCTCAGCCTCATCCTAATCCTCACCCTAACCCTAACCCTAACCCTAATCCAGCCCTCACCCTCAACCTAACCATCTTCCTAACCCTTAGCCTCACCCTAACCCTAACCTTAACCCTAACCCTAACCCTAAACCTCACACTAAGCTTAAACCTCATGCTAACCCTAACCTACACATCACCCTAACCCTAATCCTATCCCTAAAACTAACCTTAACCCTCAACTTAACTCTAAACCTAACCCTAACCCTCACCCGCACCCTAACCCTCACGGTCACCCTAACACTCACCCTGACCCTAAACCTCACCCACACCCTAACCCTCACCCTCAACCGATCGCTCACCCTCACCCTATACCTAACCCGCACACTAAACATCACCCTAACCCTAAACCTTACCCTAACCCTAACTCTAACCTTAACCCTCACCCTCACCCTCACCCTAACCCTAACCCTAACTCTAACCCTCACCCTAACCCTAACCCTCACCATAAACGTAACCCATACCCTCAGCCTCACACTAACCCTAACCCTAACCTTATCCATCACCTTAACTCTCACCCTAACCCTAAGGCTAACCCTAAACCTCACCCTCACCCTAATCCTCACCCTAACCCTGACCCTCACCCTGACCCTAATGCTAACCCTCACACTAAACCTAAGCCTCACCCTAAGCCTAAACCTACGCCACATCCTAACCCACAACCTAACCCTAAACTTAACCCTCACACTAACCCTTACCCGAACCCTCACCCTAACCCTCACCCTAACCCTAAACCTAACCCTAACCCTAACCCGAACCCTAACCCTCACCCTAACCCTAACCCTAACCGTAAACCTCACCCTCAACCTAACCATCACCCTAACCCTTACACTCACCCTAACCCTAACCCTTACACTAACCCTAACCCTCACCCTAACCCTACCCCTAACTGTAACCCTCACCCTCAAACTAACCATCACCCTAACCCTTACCCTCACCCTAACTCTAACCTTAACCCTCAAACTAACCCTAACGCTAACCCTAACCCTCAACCTAATCCTAACCCTAACCCTAAACTTCACTCTAACTCTAACGCTAACCCTAACCCTCACTCTCACCCTAACCGTCACCCTAAACCTTACTCTCACCCTAACCCTAA
>NW_012267407.1:1367804-1369045 GCF_000151885.1 Dipodomys ordii
ATGATCACCCTCACCCTCACCTTCAGTGTAACCCTAAACCTAACCCAAACCTAAACCTAAACCCCACACTCACCCTAACCCTAACCCTAATCCTAATCCTAAACCTCACCCTAACCCTAAGCCTAAATCTCAACCTCACCCTAGTCGTCACCCTAACACTAATCCTAAACCTAACCCTCATCCTAACAACCCCCATAACCCTAACCCTCACCGTAACCCTAACCCTCACCCTCACCCTCAGCCTAACACTAAGCCTAACCCTAAACCTAACCCTAACCCTCACACTCACCCTGAACTTTAGCCTAAATCTAATCCTCACCCTCACCCTAACTCTCACCCTAACCCTAAACCTAAAACTAAACCTAACCCTAACCCTTACCCTTAGCCTCACCTTAACCATAAATCTAACATTAAAGGCCACCCTCACCCTAAAACTAACCCTAACTCTAAACCTAAACCTCACCCTCACCCTAACCCTAACCCTAACCATAAACCTCACCCTAATCCTAACCCTAATCCTAACCCTAACCCTCATCCTAACCCTCCCGCTAAACCTAACCCTAACCCTCACCCTCACCCTAACCCTCACCCTCAAACTCACCCTCTGCCTAACCCAAAACATAACTCAAACACACACCCTAACACTTACCCTCACCCTAACACTAACCCTAACCCTAACACTAACCCTCACACTAACCATAACCCTAACCCTAACCCTAAACCTCAACCTAACCCTCACACTCACCCTAACCCTAACACTAACCCTAAACCCAACCCTCACTCTAACCCTCCCCCTAACATTATATCTAACCTTAAACCTCACCCTCACACTAACCCTAACCCTAACACCAAACCCACCCTAACCCTAACCCTCAACGGCACCCTCACCCTCACCGTAACTCTAACCCTAACTCTAAGAATACCACTAACCCTAACCGGATCCATCACTCTTACCCAAATCCTCACCCCCACACTCACTCTCAGCCTAAGCCTAACCCTAAGCCTAAGCCTAACCCTCACCCTAACCCTTACACTCACCCTCACCATAGCTCTAATCCTAACCATAAACCTATCCCTAAACCTCATCCTAACCCTCACCCTCTCCCTAACCCTAACACTAAACCTAACCCTAACCCTAAACATAACCCTCAGCCTCACCCTCACCGCAAACTTAACCCTAACCATAACATTAAGTATAAGCCTAACCCTAACCCTAAAACTCACCCTCACCCTGACCCTAA
>NW_012267407.1:1374736-1375673 GCF_000151885.1 Dipodomys ordii
CTAACGCTAACCCTAAACCTCACACTCACCCTAAACCTAACCCTATTCCTAATCCTAACCCTAACCCTAAACCTCACCCTCACCCTAACCCTCACCTTAAGCCTAACCCTAACATAAATCCTAACCGTAAACCTAACACTAAACCGCACCCTAACACTAACCCTAACCATCACCCTAACCCTAAGCCTCACCCTAACACTAACCCTAACCCTCAACCTCACCCTAGACCTCACCCTAATCCTAACCCTCATACTCACCCTAAACCTCACACTAACCCTAATACTAATCCTCAATCTAACCCTCACCCTCACCCTGACCCAAACCCTATCCCTCTTCCTAACCCTAACCCTAACCCTTAGCGTAACCCTCACCCTCAGCCTAAACCTCACCTTTACCTTTACCGTCACACCCACCCTAACAATTACCATCACCATAAACTTAATCCGTACACCCACCATCACCCTCAGACTAACCCTAAGCCTAAGCCTAAGCCTAACCCTCACCCTAACCTTCACACTCCCCCTCACCCTAACCCTAATCCTAAACCTAACCCTATCCCTAAACCTCAACCTAACCCTCCCCCTCATCCTAACACTAACCCTAAATCTTACCCTAACCCTCTCTTCAACCCTAACTCTAACCCTAAACCTCACACTCACACTAACCCTAACCCTAAACCTAACCCTAAACCTCACCCTAAAAATCACCCTAACCCTAACACTCACCCTCAACCTAACCTTAATTCTAACCCTAACCATAACAATAACACTAACACTAACCCTAACCCTAACCATAACCATAACCCTCACCCTAACCCTAACCCTCACAATCACCCTCACCCTCAGAATAACCCTAAACCTAACCCTAACAATAATCCTAACCCTAACCCTCACCCTAAACATGACCCTCAACCTAACCATAACCCTCACCCTAACCC
>NW_012267407.1:1377077-1378441 GCF_000151885.1 Dipodomys ordii
CTAAACCTATCCCTCACGCTAACCTTCAGCCTAACCCTGACCCTCACGCTCACCCTAACCCTCACACTAACCCTAACCCTTACCCCAAACCTAACCCTCACCCTCACGCTAACCCTGAACCTAACCCTAATTCTAACCCTAACCCTCAACATAACCCTCAGCCTAACCCTTACCCTCAAGCTCACCCTAACCATCACACTAACCCTAACCCTCACCCTAACCCAAATGCTAACCCTCACCCTCACCCTCACCCTCAAAATAACCTTAAACCTAACCCTCACCCTCACCCTCACCCTAACCATCACTTTCACCCTACACCTAACCCTAACCCTCATCCTAACCCTAACACTAACCCTAATCCTCACCCTAAACTTAAACCTAAACCTCACCCTAACCCAAACTCTAACCCTAAAACTAACCCTCACCATCTCCCTAACCCTCACCCTCACCCTCACATTAACCCTAATCCTAATCCTAACCATAATCCTAACCCTAACCCTCACCCTAAACATTACCCTTAACCTCACCCTAACCTTCACCCTAACCCTAAGTCTAACCCTAACCTTCACCCTAACCCTAACCTGAACCCTAACCCTCACCCTCACCCTCAGCCTAATGCTAACCCAAACACTAACCATATCCCTCAGCCTAACCCTTACCCTCACGCTTAACCTAAACCTCACACTGACCCTAACCCTCACCCTAACCCTAATGCTAACCCTCACCCTCACCCTCATCCTCAGCCTAATGCTAACCCAAACCCTAATCCTAACCCTAACCGTCAACCTCACCCTCACCCTAACCCTAAATGTAACGCTCACCCTCAGCCTCACCCTCATCCTAACCATCACTTTCACCCTCAAACTAACACTAACCTTAAACCTAACCGTCACCCGAATCCTAACCCTCACCTGAACCCTAACCCTAACCCTCACCATCACCCACAACCTAACCCTAACCCTAACAATCACCCTAACTCTAACCCTTACCCTAATGCTAAACCTACCCCTCAACCTCACCCTAACACTCACCCTACCCTTACCCTCACCCTAACCATAACCCTAAACCTATCCCTAACCCTAAACCTAACCCTCACACTAAACCTAACCCTCATCATAACCCTAACTCTACCCCTCAGCCTAACCCTCAACCTAACCCTAAACCTCACCCTAACCCTCACAATAACCCTAACCCTAAACCTAACCCAACCCTCAACCACACCCTCACCCAAACTCTAAATGTAACCCTAAACCTAACCCTAATCCTCACCCTAAACCTAACCCTAACCCTAAACCTGAACCTCACCCTAAACCAAACCATAACCCTATCCCTCACCGTAACCCTCATCCTCACACTAAACCTAA
>NW_012267407.1:1381097-1384835 GCF_000151885.1 Dipodomys ordii
CCTAACCCTCACCCTAACTCTCACCCTCACCCTAACCATAACCCTAAACCTAACTCTAACCCTCAATGTAACCCTAACCCTCTCCCACACCTTATCCCTCAACCTCACCTGAACCCCCACAATCACCCTCACTCACACCCACACCTTAAACATCACTCTAACCCGAATCCGAACCCTAAACCTGACCCTACCCATCAATCTCACCCTCACCCTCACCCTAACCCTAACCGTAAACCTAAACCTCACCCTCACCCTCAACCTAACCCTAACCCTAACCCTAATCCTAAACCTCACCGTCACCCTAACCCTCTCCTACACCCTATCCCTCAACCTCATCTGAACCCTCACCATCACCCTAACCCTCACCCTCACCCTAAACATCATCCTAAACCGAACCCTCACCCTAAACCTAACCCTAAACATCACCCTCACCCTCACCCTCACCCTAACCATAACCCTAACCCTCACCCTCACCCTAAGCCTAACCCTAACCCTAAGCCTCACCATAACCCTAAACTTCACCCTAACCCTAACCCTAACCCTCACTCTGACCCTCACCCTAACCCTAACCCTAACATTCACCCTAACAATTACCCTCACCCTGACCCTAACCCTAACCCAAATACTCACACTAAGCCTAACCCTCACCCTAACTCTAACACTCTCCCTAACCCTCACCCTCACCCACCACCTAACCCTAACCCTAACCGTCTCCCTCACCCTCACCCTCACCCTCAGCCTAACCCTAACTCTAACCATAATCCTAACCCTAAACCTCACCCTCACCCTCACTCTAAACCTAACCCTAACCCTAATTCTCCCCCTCCGCCTCCCCCTAACCCTAACCCTAACATAACCATAACCCTAACCATAACCCTAAACCTAACCCTAACTCTAACCCTCATCCTAACCCTAACCCTAACCTTAACCCTCACCCTACCACTCACTCTACCACTCACGCTAAGCCTAACCCTCACTCTAACCCTAACCCTAAGCCTCACCCTCACCCTAACCCTAACACTAACCCTTAACCTCACATTAATACTCATCCTAACCCTAAGCCTAAGCCTAAACCTAACCCTCACCTAATCCTAACCCTAAGGCTCACCCTCGAACTAACCCTAACCCTAACCCTAACACTTTAAAAACCTTACACTAAGCCTCACGCTAATTCTCACCCTAACACTCAGGCTAACTCTAAATCTCACTCTCACCCAAAACCCTAACCCTAACCCTCATTATAACCCTAACCCTAACCCTAATCCTCACCCTCACGCTCACCCTAAACTTAAATCCAACCCTAACCCTCACCCTAACCCTAAGGCTCACTGTCACCCTAACCCTAAACCTACCCTCACCCTAAACCTCACCCTAACACTAACCCTCACCCTAACCCTACACCTAACCCTCACCCTCACCCAAACCCTAACCCTAACACTCACTCTCACCCTAAACATAACACTCAACCACACCCCAACCCTCACCCTCACCCGAACCCTCACCCTCTCCCTAACCCTCACCCTCACATTAAACATCACCCTAACCCTAATCCTAACCCTAACCTTCAACCTAAACCTAACCCTCACCCAAACCCTCATTCTCACCCTAATCCTCAATATAACCCTAACCCTAACCCTTCCCTAACCCAAACCCACACCCTCACCCTCACCTTAACCACACCCTCAACCTAACCCTAATCATACCCCTAACCCTAACCCTCACTCTAACCCTTCCTCACACTAATCCTAACCCTCACCCTCACCCTAAACCTCACCCTCACCCTAAACCTTAACCCTAACCCTAACCCGAACCCTCACCTTCACCCTAACCCTCACCCACACCCTAACCCTCAACCTCCCCTGAACACTCACCCTCACCCTAACACGAACCTCACCCTAACCCTAACCCTCACCCACACCCTAACCCTCAACCTCCCCTGAACACTCACCCTCACCCTAACACGAACCTCACCCTAAACATCAACATAAACCGAACCCTCACTCTAAACCTAACCCTAAACCTCACCCTCACCCTCAACCTCACCCTCACCCTCACCCTAACCCTCACCCTCACCCTAAGCCTAACCCTAACCCTAACCCTAACCCAAAACTTCACCCTAAACCTAACCATAACCCTAACCCTCACCCTCACCCGAACCCTAACCCTAACATTAACCGTAAACATTATCCTCACCCTAACCCTACCCTAACCCTAATCCTCACACTAACCATAACCCTCAACCTAACCGTAAACCTTACCCTAAACCTCACCTTCAACCTAATCCTCACCCTAATCCTAAAACCTTACCTAACCTTAACCCTCAACCTCACCCTAACCCTCACCCTAACCCTCACCCTCACCCTAGCCCTCACCCTAACTCTAACCCTATACCTATCCCTCACCCTCACCCTCACTCTCAGCCTAAACATAACCGTAAACGTAATGCTAACCCTAACCCTCACCCTCACCCTAACCCCAACCGTAACCCTAACACTAACCCTCACCCTCACCCTCAAACTCACCCTAACCCTAACCCTAACCCTCACCCTCACCCTACCCTCATCCTACACCTAACCCAAACACTCACACTAACCCTAAACCTCACCTTAACCCTAACCCACACCCGAACACTAACCCTCAACCTAAACCTAACCCTAATCCTCACCCTAACCGTTACCCTAACCCTCCCCCTCCCTGTAGCACTCACCCTAAACCTAATCCTAACCCTAAACATAAACCTCTCCCTCCCCCTCCCGCTAACCCTCACCCTCAATCTAACCCATACCCTAACCCGAACCCTCAATCTCACCCTCACCCTCACCCTCACAATCACCCTAACACTAACCCTCAACCTCACACTAACCCTTACCCTAACCCTAACCCTCTCCCTAACCCTCACCCTCACCCTAACCGTAATCCTAACCCTAACCCTAACCCTCACCCTAACCCTTACTCTAACACTCATGCTAACCCTAACCCTCACTCTAATTCTAAGCCTAACCTCACCCTAACCCTAACCCTAACCCTAAACCTTACCCTAAGCCACCCTAATTCTCACCCTAATACACAAATTCTAAACCTCACTCTCACCCTAACCCTCACCCTAACATTTACCCTCACCCTACCCTAACCCTAAACCAAAAACAAACCCTCACACTAAACCTAACCCTTACTCTAATCCTAACCCTACCACTCACCCTAACCCGCACCCTAAACCCTAACCCTAAACCTCACCCTAACCCTAACCCTAACCCTCATCCACCCCCAACCCTCACCCGAATCCGAAGCCGAACCCTCACCCTCACCCTCACCCTAAACCTCACCCTAACCCTAACCCTCATTCTAACTCTAAACCTAAACCTAACCCTCACCCTAAACATAAACCTCAACCTCACACTAACCCTCACCCTAACCCTAACGCTATCCCTAAACCTCACCCTAACCCTTAACCTAACCCTAACCCTCACCCTAACCATCAACCTCACCCTAATCTTAACCCTAACCCTCACCCTAAACCTCACTCTAACACTCACTCTAACCCTAACCCTCACTCTAATCCTTACCCTAACCCTCACCCTAACCATAACCCTAATGCTAATCCTAACCCTAATCCTAAACATCACCCTAATAATTACCCTTACCCTAACCCTAAACCTTACCCTAAACCACCCTAATTCTCACCCTATTACTCACACTAACTCCAAACCTCACTCTCACCCCGACCCTCACCGTAACCCT
>NW_012267407.1:1390541-1392095 GCF_000151885.1 Dipodomys ordii
CTACCTCTCACCCTAAACCTAATCCTAACACTAATCCTAACCCTAACCCGAACCCTCACCCTAAACATAACCCTCAACCTAACACTAATCCTCACCTACCACTAATGCTAACCCTAACACTCACCCTAACCATAACCCTACCACTAATAAAAACCCTAACCCTCACCCTAACCCTTAACCTAACCCTAACCTTAACCCTCACCCTCAGCCTAATACTAACCCTAACCCTAAACCTAAACCTAACCCTCACCCTCACCCTAAAACCTCACATTAAACCTTTCCCTCAACCTCACCTTAACCCTAACCCTAACAATAACCCTAACCCTAACCCGCACCCTAAACCTAACCCTAAACGTAATATCAACCCCCCCACACCCTAAACTCACCCTAACCCTGACTCACCCTCACCCTAACCCTAACACTACTCCTCACCCTAACCCTAACCCTAACCCTCACACTCACCCTCACCGTAACTCTCACCCTCACCCACACCCTAACCCTAATCCTAACCCTAACTCTAAACATCACCTTCACCCTAACCCTAACCCTAAACTTAAGCCAAAACTTCACCCTAACCCTAAACCTAACCCTCACCCTAACCCTCACCTAACACTCACACTAATCATAACCCTCACTCACACCATAACCCTGACCCTAAACCTTACTCTCACCCTAACCCTAACCCTCACACTAAACCCAACCCTAACCCTAACCCTAACCCTAAACCTAACCCTAACCTTCAGCCTCACCCTAGCCCTCACCCTAACCCTAATCCTATCCCTAACCCTGACCCTAACCCTGAACCTCACCCTAACCCTGAACCTCACGCTAACCCTAACACTAACCCTAACCCTCACCCTAACCCTCACCCTAACCCTAACCCTAACCCTCACCCTCAGCTTAACCCTAACCCTAAACCTAATCCTAACCCTAACCCACACCCTAAACCTAACCCTAACCCTAAACCTCATGCTCACCCTTCCCCTAACTGTAACCCTTACAATAACCCTAACCCTAACCCTTCCCCTAAACCTCACCCAAACCCTAACCCTAATACTAACCCTAACCCCCACCCTAACCCTCATTCTAAACTCCCGCTAAACCTAATCCTCACTCTAACCATAACCCTAACCCTCCACCTAACCATAACCCTAACCCTAACCCTAAGGTTAAACCTCACCCTAACCCTCACCCTAATCCTAAACCCAACCCCAAACCTAAACCTCACCCTCAACCTAAACCTTACCTTCACCCTACCCCTCACCCTACCCCTCACCCTTACCCTTTCCCTCACCCTAACCCTCGCCTTAACCCTAACCCTCACCCTCACCCTCACCCTAATGCTCACCCTTAACCTCAGGCTAACCATGACCATAATCCTAATCCTAAACCTAATCCTCACCTTCACACTAACCCTAACCCTAAACCTCACCCTCACCCTCAGCCTAACTGTAACTGTAACCCTAACACTAACACTAACACTAACCCTCACCCTCATCCTTACACCAACCCTAACCCTCACCCTCACGCTAACACTCATCCTAACCCTAACCC
>NW_012267407.1:1398600-1399440 GCF_000151885.1 Dipodomys ordii
ACCCTAACACTAAACATCACCCTCAACCTCACCCTAACTCTAAACCTCACCCTATCCTTAACACTCACCCTAAATTTAACCCTCATCCTAACCCTCACCATAACACATAACCTCACCCTAACCCAAACCCTAACCCTCACCCTAACCTTCACAATAAACCTAAACCTTTTCCTAAACCTCACCCTAAACCTTACCCTCACGCTAACACTAACCAGCATCTTCACACTAACCCTAAATCTAACCCTAACCATAACCCTCACCCTCACCCTAACCCTAACCCTAACCATCACCCTAAGCTTCACACTCACCTTAACATTAATGCTAAGCCTAATCTTCAACCTCACCCTAACCCTCACGCTAAAACTTATGCTCACTTTAAACCTAACCCTCACCTTCAACCTAACACTCACTCTAACCCTAACCCTCACCCTAAACCTCACAATAACCCTAACCCTAACCCCAAACCTCACCCTCACCCTTACCCTAACCCTATCCATGACCATCACACCAGCCCTACCCCTCACCCTAAACTTAACACTAACCCCCACCCTCACCTTAACCCTAACCATAACCTTCACCCTAACACTAACGCTTACCCTAATGCTAACCTTAAAGCTCAAACTTACCCTAACCCTCACCCTAATCCTTTACTCGCACGAAACCAAAACCTAAACCTAACCCTCACACATAACCTAACCCTCACCCTCACCCTAACCCTAAACGTAACAATAACGCTAACCCTAACCCTAAACCTAAACTTCACCCGCACCCTAACACTAACCCTAAACTTAAAAATAACCCTGTTCCTAACCCTAATCGTAACCCTCATCCTCACCCTCA
>NW_012267407.1:1407185-1408151 GCF_000151885.1 Dipodomys ordii
TAACCCTAAACCTAACCCTAATGATATCCCTAAAGCTCACCCTTACCCTAATCCTCACCCTAACCCTTACCCGCACCCTAACCCTAACACTAAACCTAACCCTCACACAAAACCTAACCCTCACCATAACCCTAACCATAATGCTAACGATAACCCTAACCCTAAACCTAAACCTAACCCTCACCCTCAACCTAACCCTAACCCTGACCGAAACAGTAACCATATCCCTGGCCCTAATCCTAACCCTCATCCTCACCCTCACCCTCACCCTAAACCTAAACCTAACCCTAACAATAATCCTAACCCTAACCCTCACCTTAACCCTAAAACTAAACCAACCCCTCAGCCTAATCCTCAACCTAAACCTAAACTTACACCTCACTCTAACCCTAAACATCACCATAACCCTAACCCTCACCCTCACCCTCACCCTCAGCTTAACCAGAACCCAAACCCTAGTCCTAACCCTGAACCTCATCCTCACCCTCACCCTAAGCCTAACCCTAAAACTCACCCTCACCTCACCCTAACCCTAACCCTAACCCTCACCATAACCTTCACAGTAACCCTAAACCTATTCCTAAACCTCACCCTAAACCTTACCCTTACCCTAACCCTAACCCTAATCCTCAACTAACCCTAAACCTAACCCTAACCCTCACTCTCAACCTCACCCTCAATCTAACCTTAACCCTAACCCTCACCCTAAGCCTCACCCTCACTTTAACACTAATGTTAACCCTAATCTTCACCCTCACCTTAACCCTCACGCTAAAACTTACACTCACCTTAAACCTAACCCTCACCCTCAACCTAACCCTCTCCCTAACCCTAACCCTCAACCTAAACTTCACCATAACCCTAACCCTAACCCTAACCCTGACCGTCACCCTAACCCTCACCAAACCCTAACCCTCACCCTCACCCTAACCCTCACAGTCACCCTAAACCTCACTCACACCCTAA
>NW_012267407.1:1415233-1417367 GCF_000151885.1 Dipodomys ordii
ACCCTAACCGTAACCTAACCCTAATGCTAACCCTAACGCTCACCCTTACCCTAACCCTCACCCTAACCCTAACCCGCACCCTAAACCTAAACCTAAACCTAACCCTCACACTAAACCTAACCCTCACCATAACCCTAACCATAATGCTAACAATAACCCTAACCCTAGCCCTCAACCTCACCTTACCCCTAAACCTAACCCTAACAATAACCTTATCCCTAACCCTATTTCTAACCCTCATCCTCACCCTCACCCTCACCCTAAACCTAACCCTAACCGTAAGCCTAACAATAACCCTAAACCTAACCCTCACCTTAACCCTAAAACTAAACCCACCCCTCAGCCTAATCCTCAACCTAAACCTAAACCTAAACCTCACCCTAACCCTAAACATCACCCTAAACCTAACCCTCACCCTCACCCTCACGCTCAGCCTAACCATAACCTTAACCATAATCCTAACCCTGAACATCATCCTCACCCTCACCCTGACACTAACCCTAACCCTCACCCTCACCCTAACCCTAACCCTAACCCTCACCCTATCCCTAACACTCACCCTAACCTTAACCCTCATCCTAACCCTCGCCATAACACATACCCTCACCATAACCCAAACCCTAACCCTCACCCTAACCTTCACAGTGACCCTAAACCTCTTCCTAAACCTCACTCTAAACCATACCGTTACCATAACACTAACACTAATCCTCACACTAACCCTAACCCTAACCCTAACACTCACCCTAAACCTCACCCTCAACCTAACCCTAACTCTAACCCTCATCCTAAGCCTCACCCTCAACTTAACACTAATGCTAACCCTAATCTTCAACCTCACACTAACCCTCACGCTAAAACTTATGCTCACTTTAAACCTAAATTTCACCCTCAACCTAACCCTCACCCTAACCCTCACTTTAACATCACCATAACCCTAACCCTAACCCTAACCCTCACCCTAAACCTTACCCTAACCCTAACCCTAACACTAACACTAACCCTAACCCTCACCATCACCCTAACTCTCACCCATACCCTAACCCTCACCATCACCCTAACCCTCACTCACACACTAACTCTCACACTCACCCTAACCCTAACCCTAATCTTAACCATAACCCTAATCCTCTCACTAACCCTAACCATAACCATAAACTTCATCCTAACCCTCACTCTAATTCTAACTCTAAACCCTACCCTCACCCTCACCCTCACCCTAGCCCTCACCCTCACCTTAACCCCTTCCCTCACCTTAAACCTAATTCTAACCCTAACCTTCACCCTCACCCTAACCCTCACCCTAAACCTTACCCACACCATAAACTTAACCCTCACCCTCAGCCTAAAACTCACCCTAATCCTAACCCTCACCCAAAACGTCACCCTAAACATAACCCTAAACCTCACCCTAAACCTAATCCTAACCCTCACCCTAATGCTAACCCTAAACCTAACCCTCACCCTAACCCTAAACCTCACCCTCACCCTAACCCTAACCCTAAATCTAAACCTAATCCTCACCCTAACTCTATACCTAAAAACAAACTTCATCCTAACCCTCACCCTAATCCTAACCCTAAACCCTATCCTCACCAGCAGCCTAACCCTAATCCTAAACCTACACCTAAACCTCAACCTAACCCTAACCCTAATGCTAACCCTAACATTCACCCTCACCCTAACCCTCACCCTAACCTTTACCCTAACCCTTGCCTAATGCTCACCCTAACACTAACGCTAACCCTAACCCTCACCCTATCTCTAAACCTAACCCTAACCCTCACCCTCAGCCTAGCACTCACCCTAACCCTAACCCTAACACTAAACCTTATCCTCACCCTAAACCTAATGCTAACAATAACCTTCACCCTCACCCTGATCCTTACCTTCACTGTAAACCTAACCCTCATCCTCACCCTAACCCACACCCTAACCCCAACTCTAATCCTAATCATCACACTAATCCTAAGCAGAAACCTAACCCTAACCCTCACCCTAAACCTCACCCTCACCCTAACCTCAACCCTATACCTCAACCGAATTCTGATCCTAACCCTAACCTTAACCCTAACCCTCACTCTCAACCTCACCCTAACCCTAACCCTAAACCTAACCCTCACACTAACCCTAA
>NW_012267407.1:1423430-1423707 GCF_000151885.1 Dipodomys ordii
ACCCTCACCCTCACCCTAACCTTAACCCACACCCTCACCCTCACCCTGATCCTAAACTTAACCCTAAGCCTAAAACACAACCTCACCCTATCCCTCACCCTAACCCTTACCCTCACCCTAACCCTAACCCTAACAATCACACTAAAACTAAACCTCACCCTAACCCGAATCTTACTGCTCAGCCTAACACTCATCCTAACCCTAACCCTAAACCTAATCCTCACACTAACCCTAACCATAGCCATAACCTTCATCCTAAAACTCACATTAATCCTAA
>NW_012267407.1:1424847-1426018 GCF_000151885.1 Dipodomys ordii
CCTCTCCTTATCCCTCACACTAACCCTAATTCTAACCCTAACCCTCATCCTAACCCTCCCCATATCCCTAACCCTAACCCTCACCCTAACCCTAACCCTCACCCTCAGCCTAAACCTTAACCTAACCCTAACCCTAACCATAACCCTCACACTCCCCTAACCCTAATCCTAATCCTAATCCTCACCCTAACCCTAACCCTCACCCTCACCCTAACCCTCACCCTAAACCTAACACTAAACCTAAACCTAACCCTAACCCTCATACTCACCCTAAACCTAACCCTAATCCTAATCCTAAACCAAACCCTAACCCTCATCCTCAAACTAACCCTCACCTTAAGCCTAACCCTAACATTAATCCGAACCCTAACCCTCACCCTCAGTCTCAACCTACCCCAACTCTAACATTAAACCTCACCCTGACCCTAATCGTAACCCTAACTCTAACCTTAAACCTCATCCTAGACCTAACCCTAACCCTCACCCTCACCCTCACCATAACCTTAACACTAACCTTAACGCTAAAAATAAGCCTAACCCTAACCCTCACCCTAACACTTACCCTCACCTTAACACTAACCCTAACCCTAACACTAAACCTCACACTAACCCTAACCATCAACCTAACCCTAAACCTCACCCTAAAACTAACCCTAAACCACACCCTCTCCCTAGACTTCGCCCTAACCCTAACCCTCATCCTCACCATACACTTCACACTAACCCTAACACTAATCTTCAATCTAACCCTCACTCTCAACCTAACCCTAACAATAACCCTCACCCTAACCCTAACCCTAACCCTCACCCTAACCCTAACCCTCTCCCTTACCTTAACCCTCAGGCTCAGCCTAACCCTCACATTTACCCTTACCGCCACCCCCACCCTAACCCTTACTCTAATGCTAACCCTCACCCTAACACTAACTCTACGCCTAAACCTCACCTCACCCTAACTCTAACCCTAACTCTAACACTAACCCTTACCCCAACCCTAACCCTAATTCTCAAACCCACCCTCACCCTCAGCCTAACCCTAAGCCTAAGACTAACCGTAACCCTAAACCTCACACTCACCCTCACCCTACCATAATCCTAACCCTAACCGTAACACTAACCCTAAACCTCAACCTAACCCTCAACCTAACCTTAACCCTAACACTTAACCTAA
>NW_012267407.1:1432900-1434195 GCF_000151885.1 Dipodomys ordii
CCTAACCCTAACCCTAAGCCTCACCCTCACCCTAACCCTCACCCTAAACCTAACCCTAAACCTAACACTAAGCCTAACCCTAACCCTCACACTCACCCTCACCCTAACCCTAACCATAAACATAACCTTAAACCTCACCTTCACACTCACCCTAGCCCTTACCCTAACCCTAATCCTAACCCTAACCGTCATCCTAACCCTCAGCCTAAACCTCACTCTCACGCTCAACCTCACCCTCAGCCTAACCCTAAGCCTTACCATAAACCTAAACCTAACACACACTCACCCGCACTCTAACCCTAATCCTGTCCCTAACCCTAACCCTAACCCTAACTCTCCCTCTAACTCTCACCCTAACCCTAACCCAAACCCTAACCCTTACCATAACCCTCAACTTAAACCTCACCCTAACCCTAAATCTAACCCTAAACCTCACCTTCACCCTAAACCTAACGCAAACCCTAAACCTCACCCTAACACTTACTCTAACCCTAACCCACAACCTCGCCCTCAGCCTAATCCTAAGCCAAATCCTAACCCTAAAACTCACCTTCACCCTAACCCTAACCCTAAACCTCACACTCACCCTAACCCTCACCCTCAGCCTCAACATTAGCCTATCCCTAACCTTAACCCTAAACCTCACACTCACCCTAACACTAACCCTAATGTACTGCTAACCCAAACCCTAACCCTCACCCTCAACCTATCCCTCAAATTAAGCCTAACCCTAACATTAATAAGAACAATAATCCTCACCCTCAGCCTCAACCTAACACTAACTCTAACACTAAATCTCACACTGACCCTAACCCTAACCCTCACCCTATCCCTAAACCTCATCCTAGACGTAACCCTAAACCTCATCCTCACCCTCACCATAAACTTAACCCTAACCCTAACGCTAACAATAACCTTAACTCTAACCCTAAACCTCACCCTAAACATAACCCTCACCCTAACCCTAACCCTCACCCTAACACTTACACTCACCTTAACACTAAGCCTAACACTATCACTAAACCTCACACTAACCCTAACCATCAACGTAACCCTAAACCTCACCTTAACAGTAACCCTAAACCTCACCCTCTCCCTAGTCCTCGCCCTAACCCTAACCATCATCCTCACTCTAAACTTCACACTAACTTTACACTAATCCTCAATCTAACCCTCACCCTCACCGTAAACCTAACCCTAAAGCTCACCCTAACCCTAAGCCTCACCCTTACCTTAACACTCACGCTCAGCCTAACCCTCACATTTACCCTTACCGTCACCCCCACCCTAACCCT
>NW_012267407.1:1442179-1444234 GCF_000151885.1 Dipodomys ordii
CCCTAACCCTCCCCCTAAATCAAACCCTCACCCTCACCCTAACCCTAACACTAACTCTAACCCTAAAGCTCAAACTTACCCTAACCGTCACACGAATCCTTACCCTCACACGAAACCCAACACTAAACCTAACCCTCACACTAAACCTAATCCTCACCCTAACCCTAACAATAACCCTAACCCTAACCCTAAACCTAAACCTCACCCTCACCCTAACACTAGCCCTAACCCTAGCAATAACCCTATTCCTAACCCTAATCCTAACCCTCACCCTCACCTCACCCTAACCCTAACCCTAACAGTAACCCTAACCCTCACACTAACCCTAACCCTAAACCTTACCCTCACCCTCACCCTAACCCTAACCCTACCCCTAACCCTAACCCTAACCCTAACCCTAATCCTTAACCCACCCCTCAGCCTAATCCTCCTCCTAAACCTAAACCTAAAACTAAACCTCACCCTAAACCTCAAGATCACCCTAAACCTAACCCTCAACCTCACCCTCACCCTCAGCCTAACCCTAACCCTAAACCTCACCCTAAACATAACCCTCACCCTAACCCTCACCCTAACACCTGCCCTCACCCTAACCCTAATCTTCACACTCATCCTAACCCTAACCCTTAACTTAACCCTCACCCTAAACCTCACCCTCAACATAACCCTAACCCTAACCCTCACCCTAATGCTAACCCTAACACTAACACTCAACCTCCCCCTAACCCTCACTTTCACCCTAACCCTCACCCAAACCCTAACCTTCACACTCACCCTAACCCTCACCCTAAACCTAACCCTAATCCTCACCCTAATGCTAATCCTAACCCTAACCCTCACCCTAATGCTAACCCTCACCCCAACCCTAACCCTAACCATAACCCGCCTCACACTAACCCTAAACCTAAACATATCCTTCATCCTAAAACACACACTAAACCTAAGCGTAAACCCTACCCACGCTCTCACCCTAACCCTAACTCTCACCCTAACACTTACCCTCACCCTAACCCAAAACCTAACAATCACCCTAAACCTAACCCTCACCCTAAACCTAACCTTAACCCTCTGCCTAATGCTCACACTTACCCTAACCCTAACCCTCACCCTCAGCCTAGCCCTCCCCCTAACCCTAACCGTAACACTAACCTTCACCCTCACCCTAAACCTAGTGCTAACCCTAACTTTCACCCTCATCCTAACCCTCACACTAACCCTTACCCTCATCCTAAACCTAACACTCACCCTCACCCTTAAACTCACCCTAAACCTAACCCTCACCTTAAACCTCACCTTAACCCTCACCCTAAACCTAATCCTAACACTAACACTAACCATAATCCTAATGCTCACTGGACTCCTCAGGCTAAACCTAAACCTAACCCTAACCCTCACCCTTTCCCTCACCCTAACCCTTACCCTCACCCTAACCCTAACCCTCACACTAACCTTAACTCTCACATTAACCCTAACCCTCACCCTAACACTAACCCTCATCCTAACCCTAAACCTAACCCTAACCCTCACCCTAACACTAAAAATAACCCTAACGCTCAGCCTCACCCTAAACCTAATGCTAACCCTAACTTTCACCCTCACCCTAACCCTCACCCTAAACCTTACCCTCAACCTAAACCTAACCCTCACCCTCGCCCCAACCCTAACCCTAAATTTAACCATAACCCTAATCCTTCCACTAACCCTAACCCTAACCCTACCCTTCATCCTAACTCTCACCGTAATTCTAACCCTAAACCCTACCCTCACCCTCAACCTAACCGTAACACTCACCCTAATCCTAAACCTAACCCTAACACTAAACCTCACCCTGACCCTAACCCTCACCATAATCCTAAACCTCACCCTAACCCTAACCCTAAACCTAAACCTCACACTAAACCTAACCCTAACACTAATGCTAATGCTAACTCTCAAACTTACCTTAACCTCACCCTAACCCTAACCCTAACCAGCACCCTAAAGCTAACCCTAAACATAACACTGACCCTAACCCTAACACTCACCCTCACCTTAACCCTAACCTAAACCTAACCC
>NW_012267407.1:1450006-1451223 GCF_000151885.1 Dipodomys ordii
CTAATGCTTACCATAACCCTCAAACTAAACCTCACCCTAACCCTAACTCTAACCCTAAAAATCACCCTTACCCTAACCCTGACTCTAACCCAAACCCTAACCCTTAACCTCACGCTAACACTAAGCCTAACCCTAAACCTCGAACTAACTCTCCAACCAAACCTAAATCTAACCATAAACCTCACCATCACCCTATCCCTAACCCGCACCCTAATCTTAACCCAAACCCTCACCCTCAGCCTAATCCTGAGCCTAACCCTAACCCTAACCCCCACACTCACCCTAACCCTAAGCCTAAAATTCACCCTAACCCTAACCATAACCCTCAACCTCAGCCTAAACCTAAGCTTATCCCTGACCCTAAACTTAACCCTAACCCTCACACTCACCCTAATACTAACCCTAGTCTTACTCCTAACCCTAACCCTAACCCTCAGCCTCCAAATAACCCTGACCTTATGCCTAACCCTAACATTAATCCTAACCCTAACCCTCACCCACAGCTTCACCCTAAACATAACTCTAACAATAAACCTCACCCTGACCCTAACCCTTAACCTAACACTATACCTAAACCTCATCCTAGCCATAACCCTAAACCTAACGCTCACCCTCAAACTAACCCTCAACTTAAGCCTAAACCTAACATTAATCCTAACCGTAACCCTCACCCCCAGCCTCACCCTAACCCTAACTCTAACACTAAACCTCACCCTGACCCTAACCCTAACCCTATCCCTAAACCTCATCATAGCCCTAACCCTAATCCTCACCCTCACCCTCACCATAACTGTAAACCTAACCCTAATACTAACGATAATCCTAAACCTAACCCTAACCCTCAACCTAACCATAATCCTCAGTCTAACCCTAACCCTCACCCTAACACTTATCTTCACCCTAACACTAATCTTAACCCTAACACTAACCCTAACCATCACCCTAACCCTAAACCTCACCCTAACCCTAAACCTCACACTCTCCCTAGCCCTCACCCTAACCCTAACCCTCATCCCCACCATAAACTTCACACTAACCCTAACAGTAATCCTCAATCTAAACTTCACCCTCACCCTAACCCTCACCTTCACCCTCACCCTAACCCTAACCCTCACCCTTAATGTAACCCTAGCCCTCAGCCTAAACCTCACCTTTACCATTACAGTCACCCCCACCCTAAACCTAACTCTAAGGCTAACCCTCACCCTAACCCTAAC
>NW_012267407.1:1451708-1452165 GCF_000151885.1 Dipodomys ordii
ACCCTCACCCTAACCCTAACCCTAACCCTGAACCTCGACATAACCCTCCAACTAAACCTAAATCTAACCATAAACATCACACTCACCCTAACCCTAATCCTATCCCTAAACCTAAACCTCACCCTAACCCTAACACTAAACCTCACTCTCACCACAACTTTAATCATAACCCTAACAATAACACCTAATCCTAACCCTAAACCTAACCCTATCCCTAACCTTAACCCTAATGCTAAAACTCCACCTCATCCTAACCCTAATACTAAAACTAACCCTCACCCTAACCCTCACCCTCACCGTAACCCTAACCCTCATCCTAACCCTCACCCACACCCTAACCCTAAACCTTACCCTAACACTAACCCTAATCCTCAACCTCACCCTAGCCCTCACCCTAACCCTATTCATAACCCTAATCCTCATCCTAACCCTCACACTAACCCTAACCCTAACCCTC
>NW_012267407.1:1453899-1454588 GCF_000151885.1 Dipodomys ordii
CTAACCCTGACCCTAAACCAAACCTTCACCTCAACCTCACCTTTAGCCTAACCCTTAACCAAAACCTAAAACTAACCCTAACACACACACTCACCCTCACCCTAACCCTAATCCTAACCCTAACCCTCAACCTCACCCTCACCCTCAGTGTAATTCTAAGCCTAACACTAACCCTAACCCTAACCCTCATACTCACCCTAATCCTTACCCTAATCTTAATCCTAACCCTAACCCTAAATCTAAACCTCAGCCTAACCTTAACCCTAATTCTAACCCTATACCTCACACTCACCATAACCCTAACACTAACCCTAACCATAAACCTCACCGGGACCCGAACACTAAAACTCACCCTCACCCTTGCCCTCACCATAACCCTAATCCTAAACCTAACCGTCATCCTAACACTCCCCATAACCCTAACCCTAACCCTCACCCTATCCCTAACCCTCATTCTCACCTTCACCCTCAGCCTAACCCTAAGCCTAACCCTAACCCTCAAATTCACCTTAATGCTAAATATAATCCTAATGCTAACACTAATCCTAACCTTCACCCTCACCCCAACCCTCACCCTAAACCTAACCATAAACCTAAAACTAACCTTAACCCTGACCCTCACCCTCAGCCTCACCCTAACACTAACTCTAACCCTAAACCTCACCCTCACCTTAATCCTAACGCTAACC
>NW_012267407.1:1461540-1463761 GCF_000151885.1 Dipodomys ordii
ACCCTAACCCTCACACTTACCCTAACACTTACCCTACCCTTGATTCTAACCCTAAGCCTAACCCTCACCCTAACCCTAACTCTAACACTAACCCTAACCCAAACCCTAAACCTCACCCTCACCCTAACCTTAAACCTAAACCTAAACCTCACCCTCACCCTAGCCCTCACCCTAACCCTAATCCTAACCCTCATCCTAACACTCACCCTAAAACTAACCCTAACCCTCACCCTGACCCTTACCCTAATCCTAACCCTAACCCTAAAGCTCAACCTAACCCTAACCCTCACCCTCAGGGTAACCCTTACCCTAAGCGTCACCGTAACCATAAACTTAACCAGAACAAAAACTCTCACCCTAACCCTCACCCTCAAACTAACCCTAACCCTCAACCTAACCCTCGGCTTAACCCTAAGCCTAAGCCTAACCCCAACCCTCACACTCACACTAACCATAACCCTAATCCTAATCCTAACCCTAAACCTAACCCTCACCCTCACCCTAACCTTCACCTTAACGCTAACCGTAACACTAACACTAACCCTAACCCTCAAACTCAGCCTCACCCTAACCCTAACTCTAACCATAAACCACAACCTCACCCTAACCTTAACCATAAACCTAACTATAAACCACACCCTAAACATAACCCTAAACCTCACACACAACCTAGCCCTCACCCTAACCCTGATCCTAACCCTAACATCATCCTAACCTTCCCCCTAACCCTAACCCTAACCCTCACCCTAACCCTTACCCTCACCCTCAACCTAACCCTCAGCATAACCCTAAGCATAACCCTAAACCTAACCTTAATACAAACATTCACCCTTACCCTAACCTTAATCCTAACCCTATCCCTAAACCTAACCCTCCCCCTAACTCTCACCCTAACTTGTACCCTAACACTAACCCTAACCCTAAAACTCACCCTAACCCTAAACTTAACCTGATCCCAAACTCTACCCAAACCCTAACCCTAACCTCATCCTTACCCTAACCCTCACCCTCACCCTCACCCTAACTCTAACTCGAACCCTAACCCTAACCCTAACCCTCACACTAACCTTACCCTCACCATAACCGCAACCCTACCCCTCAGCCTAAATCTCACCCTAACTCTAACTCTAACCCTAATCCTCACTCTGTCACTAACCCTAAACTTAACCCTAACCCTAACCCTAATCCTAACCCTAAACCTAACCCTCACCCTCACACTCACCCTAAGCCTAATCTTAACCCTAATCCTAAACCTAACCCTCACACTCACCCTCGCCCTAACCCTAACCCTAACCCTAACCCTCACCCTCACCTTAACCCTCATCCTAACCCTAACTCTCACCCTCAGCCTAACCCGAATGGTAACCCTAATCCTAACCCTTACCGTCACCATCACCCACACCCTAACTGTAACCCTAACCCTTACCCTAGACCTAACCCTCACCCTCACCCTAACCCTAACCCTCACCCTACCCCTCACCCTAACCCTAAACCTAAAGCTCACCCTAACTCTCACCTTAACCCTCACCTTCACCCTAACCCTAATCCGAACCCTAACCCTCACCCTAATACTTACCCTCACCAATCCCTAACTCTAAACCTCACCCTCACCCTAACCCTAACCCTAACAGTAATCCACACCCTTACCATCACAATCACACTAACCCTAACACTAAACTTAACTCTCCCCCAAACCCTTACTCTCACCCTACCCCTAACACTAACCCTAATCCTCACACTAACCCTAACCCTCACCCTCACCCTCACCCTAACTCTAACCCTAACCCTAAAGCTAACCATCACCCTCACCCTATCCCTAACCCTCAACCTAACCCTCAACCTAACCCTAAATCTCAGGCAAACGCAAACCCTAACCCTCACGCTCACCTAACACTCAACCTAAACCTAAATCTCACCCTCACCCTAACCCTAACCCTCACCCACACCTTATTCCTCACCCTCACCAGAACCATCACACTCACCATAAGCCTCACCCTAAGCATAACCCTAACTATAACCCTAATCCTAAACCTAACCCTCACCCTAACCCTCACCCTAACCCTAAGGCTAACCCTAACCCTCCCGCTCCCCCTAACCCTTACCCTTACCCTTACCCTCACACTCACCCTAATCCTAACCCTAACCCTCACCCTGATACAAACTCTCACCTAACCCTAACCCTAACCCTCACACTCACCCTCACACTCACCCTCACCCTAAC
>NW_012267407.1:1468342-1469619 GCF_000151885.1 Dipodomys ordii
ACCCTAACCCTCACCCTAATACTTAGCCTCACTCACACCCTAAACCTACCCCTCACACGAAACCTCACCCTTACCCTCACCATTACCATCACCCTAACCCTCACAATAACCTTAACATTAACCCTAACCCTCACCATTACCCTAATCCTCACCCTAAACCTGACACTCACACTAACCCTAACCCTAACACTCACACTCACACTAACCCTAACCCTCACCCTAACCCTAACCCTACCCCTCACCCTAATCCTAAACCTAACCCTAACCCTAACCCTCACCCTCACTCTAAATCTCAACCTAACCCTAACCCTAACCCTCCACTAACCCTAACCCTCACCCTAACTCTAATCCTACCACTCTCCCTAACCCTCAACCTAACTCTCACACGAACCCTAACCCTCACCCTAACACTAACCCTAAGACTAACCCTCACCCTTACCCTAACCCACACCCTCACCTTCACCCTCACCCTAACCCTAACCCTAAGTGTAACCGTAAACCTCACCCTAAACCTCACCCTCACCCTAAACCTAACACTAACCTTAACACTCACCCTAACCCTTACTCTCACCCTAACCCTAAAA
The DNA here is from genome assembly GCF_000151885.1 of Dipodomys ordii. Lineage (NCBI taxonomy): Eukaryota > Metazoa > Chordata > Mammalia > Rodentia > Heteromyidae > Dipodomys > Dipodomys ordii. Next base: position 1,468,927 of record NW_012267407.1, read on the forward strand.
CTAACCCTAAACCTCACACTAACCTAACCCTAACCCTAAAACTAACCGTTAACGTCAACCTAACCATCAGCCTCACCCTAACCCTCACACACACCCTAACCCTCACCCTCACCTGAACCCTCACTCTAACCCTAACTCTCACCCGCAACCTCAACCTAACCCTCAACCTCACCCTAAACATCACACTCACCCTAACCTTCACACTAACCCTAAACCTAACCCTCACACAAACCCTTACTATCACCCTCACCCTCACCCTAGGCCTAACACTAACCCTAAACCGAATCCTAAACCTAACACTCACCCTCACATTCACCATCAAACTCAGCCTAACCCTAACCCTAACACTCACCCTAACCCTAGCCCTCACACTCACCCTCACCCTAACTCTAACCCTAACCCTAAACCTAAGCCCCACCCTCACCCTAAACCTAACCCTAAACCCAACCGTCACCTTAGCCCTAAACCTCACGCAAACGTTAACCCTAACCCTTACTCTCACCCTAGCCATAAGCATAACCCTCACCCTTACCCTAAACCTAACCCTAACCCTCACCCACACCCTAATCCTCACTCTCACACGAACCCTCACCCTCACCCTAAACATCACCCTAACCCTAACACTTACCCTCACCCTAACCCTGACCCTCACCCTCAATCTCACCCTAAGCCTAACCCTAACTGTAACCCTAA
>NW_012267407.1:1471628-1473442 GCF_000151885.1 Dipodomys ordii
ACCCTCACCCTCACCCTAAACTTAACCCTATGCCTAAACCTCACACTAACCTAACCCTCACCCTAACCCTTACCCTAACCCTCACCCTCCACATAAACCACACCCTAACACTAACACTAAACTTAACCCTAATCCTCACCCTAACCCTCACCTAACCCTAATCCTAACACTAAACCTAAACCTCACACAACCCTCACCCTAACCCTAACCCTAACCCTCACCCTCACCCAAACCCGGACCCTAAAACTTCCCCTCACCCTTCCCCTCAGCCTAATCCTAACCCTAACCCTCACCCTAAACCTAGCCCTAATCGTAACCTTCACCCTCACCCTAACCCTCAACCTAAACCTTACCCTCAACCTAACCCTAACCCTCACCCTAACCCTAACCCTCACCCTAACCTTAACCCTACCCGTCACCCTAAACCTCATTTTAACCCTAACCCTAACCCTAACCCCCAAACTAACCTTAACACTAAACCTAACCCTAACCATCACTCTAATGCTAACCCTAACCCTAAACCTAACCCTCATCTTCAATCTAATCATAACCCTAAAACTAACCCTCACAGAGACCCTCACCCTCACCCTAACTCTAAGGCTCACCCTCACCCTAAACATCACACTAACCCTCAACATCACCCTCAACCTCACCCTATGCCTAACACTAACCCTAACCCTAATCCTAATACTAACCCTAACCCTAAACCTCACCCAAACCTTAATGCTAACCCTTACCCTCACCCTCATCCTAACCCTCAACCTCACCCTTACCCTCACTCTCACCCTAACCCTAACCCTAACCCTCACACTGACATTACCTCACCCAAACCCTAACCTACCCCTCAGCCAAAATCTACCCTAATGCTAACTCTAAATCTAATCCTCATTCTATCACTAACCCTAACCCTAACCCTCACCCTAGCCCTCACCCTAACACTAACCCTCACCCTAAGCCTAATCCTAACACAAACCCATATCGTAAACCTATCTCACAACCTCACCCTCACCCTAACCCTCAGCCTAACCCTTACCCTAACCCTAATACTTACCCTAGCCCGCCCCTCACCCTAACCCTAACCCTAACCCTGACCCTCACCCTCACCCTAAACTTAACCCTATCCCTAAACCTCGCACTAACCCTAACCCTCACCCTAACCCTTACCCTAACCCTCACCCTCCCCATAAACCACACCCTAACACTAACACTAAACCTAACCCTAATCTTCACCCTAACCCTCACCTAACCCTAATACTAACACTAACCCTAAACCTCACACAACCCCTCACCCTAACCCTAACCCTAACCCTCACCCTCACCCAAACCCGGACCCTAAACCTTCCCCTCACCCTTCCCCTCAGCCTAATCCTAACCCTAACCCTAACCCTCACACTAAACCTAACCCTAACCGTAACTTTCACCCTCACCTTAACCCTCAACCGAAACCTTACCCTCAGCCTAAGCCTAACCCTAACCCTAACCCTCACCCTAACCCTAACCCTCACCCTAACCCTAACCCTACCCCTCACCCTAAACCTCATTCTAACCCTAACCCTAACGCTAACCCTCAAACTAATCATAAACCTAAACCTAACCCTAAACCTCGCGCTAACACTAACCCTCACACTAAAACTAACCCTAACCCTCACCCTCACCCTAACGCTTACTCTCACTCTAAACCTAACCCTAACCCTAACCCTCACACTAACCCAAAGGCTAACCCTAACCCTAACCCTCAACTTAACCTTCAACCTAACCCTCACCCTCACCCTAAACCTCACCGTCAGCCTAACCCTCACCCTAACCCTAACCCT
>NW_012267408.1:0-13569 GCF_000151885.1 Dipodomys ordii
TCTCTGGCTTAGGACTGTTCACTGGAACTCTAAAACTGCTTTCTATGCGAGAGCTTGTTCAGATTCCAGCTTCTCCTCCGCCATCTTGTCGCCTCAGTCCGTAATTGTAATCCTTTTATACAGTATTTTCAAATTAAAAAAAAACATGAACAAAGAAAAAAAATCAGCAGCAAAGAAATAAAGCAAATGCATATTTTATTTACCTGTAATATAATATGTGATTACATCTATGGGCATATTAAAGTTTTATAATGGTTATTCCCCTAATTGTAAAAATTTACATAAGAAATTCTATTGCTTAAGTTTTAGTTTCCTCATTGACAAAAGGAAAGCATTTGATTGTGTCTTTCCTATCCTACACTTAAATACAATTTCTTTCATCTTCCAACATTCTGCTTCCAAATGTCACACATATTATTGACCTGCAATCATCTGATGCTTAATAAAATGTTGCATTTTACTCAACTTCTTACCCTTTTTCTAGCCACAACTTTATCTAAACCTAATTAGAAACATAATGATCTCAAAGAGTGAAGGTGAGGAGAATGCTGTAGTTTCTTTAAATTTTGCCTGTATTTACTTCTACCTGTTAGTAGAAAACTCAATTTTCCCCTAAAGTTTAACCTTCCCTAACCCTAACCATAAACAGAACTAGAAAACTAACACTAATCCTAAGACTAATCACCTTTAAATGCTAAAAGTAATACTAACACACTAGTTTCTTTTCATCCTGAACTGATATCAGCTGATCCTGGGTAAAATTGGCTGCAGTTTTATCCACCATGTTCCATTTTTCCTAAACCTCATTCTACCCAAAAACCTAATAGGAAATCTCACCCTACTGAGCCTGAAAACATTGTAATGTCTTTTAAATTTCACATGGATTTTATTGCTAGTTGTTAGTAGAAAAGTCAGTTTAACCTTCAGGATCATTAAAGTTAGATTTCCAGTTAGGTTTAGGCATAAGGATAGGGTTAGAAAAAGGATAAGATAACGAGTAGAAATGCACCATATTTTAACAAGTATCAGTTGATTTAAGGTCATGATGAAAGAAATAAAATGTATTTATGGTCTTTTATCATTTGAGAGTCATTAGTATTAGGGTTAGGGTTAGTTTTCTGGTTCAGGTTATGTTTATGTTTAGGAAAGGCTAAACTTTAGTGTAAAACAGTTTTCTACTAGGGTTTGGGTTAGTTTTCTGGTTCAGGTTATGTTTATGTTTAGGAAAGGCTAAACTTTAGTGCAAAACAGTTTTCTACTAACAGTAGTAATATACATGAGTTAGTAGTAATATACATGTAAAATTTAAAAGCTCCTATAGTAGTTTCCTTATTTTAACTCTACAAGATTATTAGGGTTCAGTTTGCAAATAGGATTAAGGATAAGATTAGGGTTAGAAAAAGGGTAAGACATTAGGTTAAAATGTAAATTTTTAATATGTATCTTTTGATTCTAGGTCAGGATTAAGGAAAACTAGTTTATGTTTGTTCCTTTTAGCATTCGAGGATAGTTAGGGCTAGAGTTAGGGTTAGTTTTCTAGTTCAGATTAGGATTAGGGTTAGGAAAGGGTAAGTTTTAGGGTGAAACTTAGTTTTCTACTTACAACTAGAAGTAAAATACATGCAAAATTCAATAGAAACTAGTATTTTCCTTTTCAGGATCATTAGGGTTAGGTTTCTGATTAAGTTATGGTTAGGGTTAAGGTTAGAAAAACGGCAAGGTATTGTGTAAAAGTGCAACACATTTTAAAAGTGCAGGTTGGTTCCATGTCAGGATGAAGGAAAACTAATATATTTGTGTTTCTTTTAGCTTTCAAGATTATTAGGATTAGGTTTTCAATTAGGTTTTTGTTTAGGATAGAATGTGAAAAAGGGTAAGATATTGGGTAAAGTTGCAAATACTTTTAACAAGTATCAATTGATTCCAGTAAGGATGAAAGAATACTATTGTATTTGTGCTCTTTTTACCATTGTGAATATTATTTTTAGAGTTATGGTTAGTTTTCTTAGAGTTTTGGTTGAGGAAGGATAATCTTTAGGGTAAAATTCAGTTTTCTGCTAACAACTAGAAGGTAAGTACATGTGAAATTTAAAATAAACTACAACATTTTCGTTGCTTTTGCTGTTTAGAATTAGAGTTAATTTTAAGATTAGGTTTAGGTCTAAGTGTTAGAAAAAGGGTAAGATATTAGGTAAATCTGCAGCTTATTTTAGCAATTATCATTTGATTACAGATCAGGAAGAATGAAAACTAGTGTATTTGTGCTCCTTTTACCATTTGAGAGTTATGAGTGAAGGAGAAAATGTAAACCTGAGTGGGAAGTAACCCAAAGAAAGTAACCCAAAAGACCATGCAGACAGAAGTCAAATAGAAGGAAAGATTTATTGCCAGCAGAGCTGACTAGGCCAAGTTCTCATGAGGAAAGGGAGAAAATGGAACTTTCTGGCTCATTGGAGGCTCCTTTTATATTGGGGGCCGGAAGTGGGAGGTGCCTCGCCTACTGGGCATGCGCTGCCATGGAGGGCGGAGATTAGGCCTGCGAGGTTTTTCCTTAAATTTCTCCCCTTTTCGGTTTAATATGTACAGTACTGGGCAGGGAATATGGGCAAAGGCCTTTTCTTCTGGAGGTACCGCCTGCTGAGAGGGGCACTGTAGTCAATGAAGGGGAGAGGGACTCCAGGCACTGTACATAAAGCTGGCCAAGGTCATGGTGGTTATGAAGATGTTACTTGTCCAGAGCAGGGTTCTCTGGGTCCTCAATGACTGGAGGAAGACAGGGTCCAACCTGTTTTATCCATAGAGACAAGGGGTCCACTTGGCACAGATATATGTGAGGGTCCATCAGGCACCTGATGTTTAACATGTGAATCCATTGTGGACAGACCTGAACCTGCATGGCTGTGGGAGTAGAGAGTTACTAAGTAGGGTCCCTCCCACTTAGCAGAGAGCTTGGTGGAACTAGGTGCCCATGGCAGGTAATTTCTTGAAATGTACACTAGGTCCCCAGCGTTGATGGAAGGCTCGGAGAGCACTGTGGAGGGCTTAGGTTCATATTGGTCCACATACTTCCAGAAAAAAGTGTGCAGGTGTAGAGAGGACAGCATTGGGGGAGGGGGGCAAAGGGGAGTCCAAGGTATGAAACAGGGGAGGCAAAGGTGGGCGGCCATACATAACTTCAAAATGGCTTAATGTTAGGGGTTTCTTTGGCAAGACCCTTAAGCAGTAAAGAGCTGAAGCTTCATCCAATCTAGATGTGGTTCAAGGGATAGCTTGGTTAGAGTTTGCTTAAGGGAGCGGTTGCCATGTTCCACCTTTCCCAAGGACTGGGAGCAATAGGGAATATGGTAAGACCAGGAGATATTTAGAGACTTAGCCAGTAGCTGGGTTATGGAGGATACAAATTCTGGTCTGTTGTCCATCTGGATGGAGGCAGGCAGGCAAAAATGGGGAATTGTTTCCTGTAAGAGATGCTGAGACTCAGAGGTGGCTTTCTTGGTGGTGGTGGGAATTGCATCTATCCATCCTGTAAAGGTGTCCACCAGCACCAGCAAGTACCTGTACCTGCGGACAGTTGGCATATGGGTGAAATCAACTTGCCAATCTGCTCCTGGGAGGTTTCCTCAAGCCTGATAAGTTGGGAAGGGAGGTGGCTGCACATTGGTATTTGGATTTGCCCTTTGGCATACTTCACAGGTTTGTGACAGCTGTGTGAGGAATTGTGTGTCAGCTGGGGTTAGGGGAAGGCTCTGTTTTAGGAACTCCTTTAAGGCCTCTATCTGGTGGTGGAAAAGATAGTGAAGATATTTAAGGATGTCCTGCCTAGAGGGAGGAGCAGGATTTCTCTGTTATTGGCAGTGTTACTGCCCATTGTTTTGATGATATAGCAGCTTGCTTGGCAGTTTCATCGGCCAGGTTGTTTCCCTTGGTCATTACTGAGCCATCTGACCTGTGGCTCCTGCAATGAACTATGCCAATGGCTGAGGGGAGGAAAGAGGCCTTTAAGGGGTCAGAAATAAGCCAGGTGGCTCACACCTGTAATCCTAGCTACTCAGGAGGCTGAGATCTGAAGGTCGCAGTTCAAAGCCATCCCAGTCAGAAAAGTCTGTGAAACTCTTATCTCCAGTATACCACCAGAAAACTGGAAGTGGCTCTGTAGCTCAAGTGGTAGAGTGCTAGCCTTGAGCTGAAGAGCTGAGGGACAGCACTTAGGCCCAGAGTTCAAGCCTCATGACTGACAAAAAAAAAAGAGATCAGTAATATAAAACCCATTTATTACTGAGGTTCCCTTCATTGTTAGTAGGTCGTGTTCCTTCCAAATAGCTTCATGAGAAAAGATGGTATGGAAAGTATATTTAGAGTCTATGTATACCATCAGGGAATGTCCTGAGGCCAGATGGATGGCCAATGTTAGGGCTACTAATTGAGCCTGTTGATTGGTAGTATAGAGAGGCAGAGAGCTAGACTCCATGACACCAGAGATTGACACAACAGCATACCCAGCTACCCGTGAGCCTTCCCAAAGGAAGGAGCAACCATCAGTGAACCAGGTGAATTGTGAGTCCTTTAATGGCCCATCACTAATATGGTCTGGGTGAGGTAGCAGGTCCTCCAGAGTCTCCACGCAGGAGTGTGCAGGCGAGGTCTCTCTATCTGGAATGGGTAATAGGGTAGAGGGATTTAATGGAAAGCAGGACTGGAAGGTTAATATGTGATACTCTACCAGTGATACCTGAAGGGAGACAATACGTGAGGGAGACATAGTTTGCAATCCATTATAGGTTAGTGACTCAGAGAGGTGATGGTGGGAGAGGATGGTAAGGTTTGCAACAAAGGTTAGTTTATTCAACTCCTGTATTAGGACAGAAGAGGTGGCTAGAACACGAAGGCAAGGAGCCCAGCCCCTAGTGGTGGGGTCTAGGCATTTTGACAAGTAAGTAACCGGTGCAAATGAAGATCCAATCTATTGACCTAAAACTTCCAATGCAAAACCCTGGTTTTCAGTTACATACAGAAAGGACGGGTGTGAAAGATCTGGCAGCCTGAGAGCTGGAGCCTGTAATAAGGCCTGTTGCAGTCTCCTGAAGGGAAGAATAGGAGAGGGGGATAAAAGGGATTCTTCATGTAAGGGGCATGTTAGAAGGGAGTAGTTAGGAATCTAAGACCTTAGACAGCCAGCTAGACCCAGGAAGGAGAGAGGCTCAGACTTAGTGGAGGGGCTAGGGTAGTTATAATCAGTTGTTTCCTGGGGATAGTGATGGCCTTGTGTGTGGGAGTGAGTTGAACACCTAGATAAGTCACAGACTGTTGAATGACCTGTATCTTATTGGGTGAGACTCGATATCCCCGAGAGGCCAGAAAGGTAAGAAGTATTACTGTATGGTTGTACCACAATTGTTTGGTGGGACTGCAGAGGAGAATATCATCCACATATTGGATAAGGGTGGATGGTTCTAAATTCAGGTCTCTTAAGTCCCTTGCTAAAGCTTGGCCAAACAGATGGTGACTATCCCCGAACCCCTGAGGCAGCACAGTCCAGGTGAGCTGAGTCAAGGTTTGGGTGACCGGGTCAGTCCACGTAAAGGCAAATAGGTCCTGGGAGGAGGGGGCATCTTTTAAGTTCAATACTGAGTAAAAGGTAACTGTCACTAGGATTGTGGAAAATAGAGACAGGGGCTGGGCACAACAGGGTGTAGGGGAAAAACAGCAGCATTTAAAAGGCAGAGGTCCTGTACCAGGCAGAATGAACCATTAGTTTTGGCTACTGCTAAGATGGGAGTATTGTAGGGAGAGTTAGTGGGGTGTAATAGCCCTTTTCTTAGTCTTTTATAATTGGTTGCAGTCCCAGAAGACTGTGGTGAGGGAGAGGGTACTGGGGTTGTGAAGGGAGGCCTTGGGGGTCCCTCAGAGAGATATGAATAGAAGGGTAGTTTTTAGCAATAAAGAGGTTGTGGGTATCCCAGACCTTGGGATCCACCTCAGAGGGTGGAAAAGGGAAATCTGAGGTCTTGCTAGGTGTGCCTACTAAAGCCACCAACAAGGAGATTGTGGGGGAGGCAGAGTCAATATCACGTTGTGCCAATTGGGAAGAACATAGGGTAATAGAGGCTCCAAATTTGGCCAGAAGGTCTCTGCCCAGCAGTGGAACTGAGCAGTGGCAAATAACAAGGAAGGAGTGACAGAAGGTCACTCCTGAAAAAAGACAAATGATGGGGTGCGGTTGGGGGGTTTGTAAGGTTTTCCCTCTACCCTGATTACAGAGGTATTGGCTAGGTAAGTCTGGCCATGGAACTCAGTGAGCACCAAAGACATAGCACCTATGTCCACCAAAAGCGAGGTCATCCTACCTGCAACCATGGTTGTCACCCTGGGCTCCTGCTCAGTGAGGAGGGGTGATGGGGCCTTAGTGAATGGCCACCATTCCTGAGAGGACGATGGATAGTCCACAGCCCAGTGCCCAGAAGCTTTGTATCTGTGGCATGGTTGGATTGGCTCACATGGCTGTAGGCAGGCTGGGCCCCTATGGCCTGGCTGGCCACATCAGTAACAGAGCTTCTTCAGGGGGCAGGTTTCCCTCCAGTGCCCCTTTTGACCACAGACATAGCAGGGCTCAGGACTCTGTCCCGAAGGGGTTGGTTGCAAAGCTGGAGGCTGGTAGATTTTGGCTGCCATCTGGTACTTGAGCTGTTTGGCCTTTTCCTCCCTGCCAGGATACACCTGAAAGGCTGCCTCCATAGCCTCACTAGCGGGTGTTAGGGGCCTATGTCTAGTTTTTTAATTTATCCCAGATGTCTAGAGTGGATTGATTAATAAGTCATTAAACAGAGCTGTCTGTCCACAGACTCGGGATCTAGGTTAGTATACTGAAGGAGGGTCTGACGCAGTCTGGCCCAAAAGGCAGATGGGTTTTCATTTATGTCTTATATGACCATGGCCAATTTGTCATAGTTGATGGCTTTGTGGCCTGCCTGTTTGAGACCCTCCATTTTACAGGCAATAAATTGGTTTCGCCTTTGGCAACCAACTGGAGAATTATAATCCCAGTGAGGCTCCTGGTCAGGCACTGCCTAGGTCCCAATTGGGTGATGGGGGTGGTCCTGTGGATCTCATCTGCATAGCAGCAGGCCTTTTCCCAAACATCCTGCTGTTCCCCTGGTAAAAGGGAATTGCTCAAGATTAAGTATATACATCACGCCAGGTTACCTCATATGGAAATAAATGTTGCAGCTCCTTGATGTAGGCGGTAGGATTGCTGGAGAAAGATCCCAGGTGCATCTCCATCTGTGCTAGGTCATTTAATGAGAACGGCATGTGCACTGTGACTATACCATCAGCCCCTTCCACCTCAGGTAATGGGAGAACGTGGGCTGAGGTAGAACTCTGATCTGTAGCAGGTTCTTGGGCCTGGGTATGGATGGTACTCAATGTTTCTGAGACAGCTGGTTCCCAGTGGCCTGGCCAGGCCAGGCCAGGCGCGCTTTTGTCCTGTGGTGGAAGAAGGGGTGTCGATGGAAGGGGGCCTTGGCCGGTGAAGGAGCAGAAGGTTCAGGAATGGGTGACTGGCAGGCTGGGGGCTGCTGAATCAATGGGAAGAGGGGGCTGCCACCTCCCACAGAAGTCCCACCCCCTTCGACAGAAGTCCCATCTCCTTTAGTGGAAGTCCCGCCTCCTCTGGCACAGCAGGAGGGGCTGTTGCCCCACGTGTTTAAAATGGTGGCAACTCATCCACCAGATCTGGAATAGAGTCTGTATTATAAGCCGGTGGCCAGGAGGAGTTGGGCAGAGAACATAAGGACTCAGGAAGAAGTTCAGTTTGGAGGAAAGAGAGAAAGAAAGAGAAGGCATCTTGCCCAACCACCTGCAGAAGTTGGATAGATTCTGTATGATATCAGGATCCAGTGTCCCAAGAATTGGCCACGTGGGCTGATTGTCCAGTGGATATTCAGGCCAGATCTCAGTACAGAAATGCATGAGCTCCTGTGAATCAATGTCAGATTCAAGGTTAAGCATTTCTCGATTGTTTAGGAGAACACCCAATGGGGAGTCCTGAGGAATGTCAGGAATATTAGATTGTGTCCTGCCCACGGTAAGTGATCTGGAACCAAAAGCAGCTGTGAAGGGTGCAATTTGGCTCAAAAAGGGGGAAACAACCAGTGGGAAATGTCATCATGTTTCTCCATGGAGTTTCTCAGCCATGGAGGTCTCAAAAATGTGGCTTTTTCGGGGGTGGGGGCCCTGAATCTCCCTGAGAGAGGCATGGAGCCTGCACAAGAAATCTAAGCCTCTAGACTTCGCTTACCTCAGTGGTAGGATTTGATCCGCTGCTGGAAGACGTGTAGGAGGCATTTGGACAGTAGGACACAAGCTCAGCAGTCTTTTGGGTCTGCCTAGAATTGTGGGTTAGGTCCTGGAGTCCTTGGCAGGGCCCTCCCAGTTGTTGGGGAAAGCGAAACCATCAGGGAGCATATCACCATAAGGTGATTTTGTCCAAGTCTTTCCATTTCCCAACAAATGGGGCAATGCCACTCTTTCTGATGAAAGTATAATTTGGGGAGGGGAAGGGAAAAAATTGTTTGAATAGGGATACATGTGAACCCATTGCAACAATGAGATCTACAAGACATTATGTTGAAAAACGAACTTTACAGCTTTGGTGTGTGTGGGGTGGGGTGGGGGGGAGACAAAAAGGGATGGTAATTAGAAACAAAGGAGGAGGCAACAATACTTGATAAGAAATGTACTCGTTAACTTGATCATCTAATTGTAACCCCTCTCTACGGTATTTTCACAATAAAAAAAAGTGAATTTTCTGCTAGCAGCTAGTAGTAATACACATGGGAAAGATCGTCTAGTATTCCCCTTACTAATCCTTATGGATCATTAGAGTTTGGTTTCAAATTAGGTTTGGAGGTAAGTTTAGAGTTAGGAAACAATGGTAAGATACTGGGTAAAGCTTCAAATATTTTAACAAAGTACTTGTGGATTCCAAGTCAGGATGAAAGAAAACAAGTATATTTGTGTTCTTTTAACCATTTGAGATTCATTAGGCTTAAAGTTAGGGTTAGTTTTCTGTTTAAAATTACAGTTGAAGGGTAATTTTTAGGGTACACTTGAGTTTTCTCCTAATATTTACAAATAAAAAACATCCAAAATTTTAAAGAATCTATAGTATTTTCTTTGGAATTGTTAGGACTAGCATTCTAACTAGGTTTGTGAGTATGATTAGTGCTAAAATATGGGTAAGACATTGGGTAAGACTGCAACCTATTCTAAGAGAAGTATCAGTTGATTCTAGGTCAGTATGAAAAACAAATATATTTGTGGTTTTATTTCTTTCTTTTTCTTTTATTTTTGTTAGTCTTCCATGTGTCTAAATTGCTGTTGAGGTCAAAACTTTTCAACTTTGTAATCAAGTCTTCAAATAAGAGCCTGCATTACCTTTGATGTCATGGAATAATATAGGACACATTGGTATATTCAGAAATTTCACATTACTGTACTTTGACTTACAGGGTTCTTTTTCCTGGAATCTCTTTTTCTCTATTAAACCATGCAGAAGTAACTTAAACAATATTCTCTGTTTAGCATTCTTTTAAACATTCATGATTCACTAGGCTCAGTGTTATGGTTGCTTTTATACTTCAGGCTAGAGTAAGCTTTAGATTAGGATAAGTTTTAGGATAAACCTGAATTTTCTTATTACAACTAGAAGAAAATTACATGAAAAATTTAGAAACAAAAAGTACTGTGTTTTCCTTTTGTTTCCTCTTTGGGATTATTAGGGTTAGATTTCTGATTAGATATAGATGTAACATTATGATTAGAAAAAGGATAAGATATTGGGTAAAACTCCAACTTACTTTAACAAGTATCATTTAATGCCAGGTCAGGATGAAAGGAAATTAGTGTATTTGTATTCCTTTTAGCATTCAAGGATCAGCAGGGTTATCTAAGTATTAGTTTTCTAGTTCAGAGTAAGGTTAGGGTTAGGGAAGAGTTATCTTTAAGGTAAAACATATTCTACTAACAATTAGAACAAAAATACTTGCAACATTTAAAAGAAACTACACTGGTTTTTTGTTTGTTTTTATGTTTTTGGGATCATTAGGGTTAAGTTTTAGATTAGGCTTAAATGTAGAGTGATGGTTAGAAAATTAAAAGACATTAGGTTAAACTGGCAGCTATTAACAAGTATCAGTTGATTCCAGATCAGGATCAAAGAAAACAAATATATTTATGTTATTATTACTATCCAAGAGTCATTGGGGTTTGGGTTTAGGGTAATTTTCTAGTTAGGTTAGATTTAGAATTAGGAAAACTTGAACCTGAGATTTGTTTTCTAAAAACAAACTTGAAAATACATGTGAAATTTAGAAGAAACTACTTTTATTCTCCAGGATTAGGTTTATTTTTCTGATTATATTTAAAGGTAGGAGTAGTGTTTTTTTTGTTTTTGTTTTGTGTGTGTGTGTGTGTGTGTGTGTGTGTGTGTGTGTGTGTGTGTGTGTATGTGTCTAATGGGTAAAACTGCCACCTATTTTAACAAGTAGCAGCTGATTCTAGGTCAGCATTGAAGAAATCTAGTGTATTTTCAACCTTTTAGCATTGGAAGATCATTAGGGTTATTAGGCCTATGGTTAGGTTTGGAGTGTAGGGTGAAAGGAAAATGTAACCCAGGCAGAAAGCAACCCAAACGACCATGCAGTCAGAAGTCACCTAGAGGAAAAGTTTTATTGCCAACAGAGCTGACAAGGCCAAGTTCTCATGAGGAAAGGGAGAAAATGGTGCTGTCTGGCTCCTTGGAGGCCCCTTTCATATCATCAGGGGCCGGAAGTGGGAGGTGCCTCACCTACTGCACAGGCAACACCATCAAGGGAGGAGATTAGGTTTGCAAGCAGGGCATTTTCTTACACAGCATAGGGTTAGAAATGGGTAATCATTGGGGTAAAATTGAGTTTTCTACTACAGTTACATGTGCAAACTGAATGATACTACAGTATTGTCCTTATTTTTACTTAGCATCTTCCTCACTTTTTAAAATTTCTTACTTTACTTTTATGCTTACTTTTTTTTCTTATTGATTTCTTACTGTTTTTTTTTTCATTATTGGTTTCTTATTGGTTTCCTTCTTCAGGATCATTAAGGTTAGGGAAAGAAAAAAAAGGTAAGATATTGCACAAATCTATAATATATTTTAATAAGTATCATTTGATCTCCAAATCAGGATTAAAAAAAAAGTATATTTGTACTCTTTTTAGCATTTGCAGGTCATTAGTATTAAGACTCAGGTTAGATTTCTAATTTAGTTTAGGGGTTTAAAGTTAAGTTTAGGGAATGGTAAGTTTTAGTAGAAAAATGAGTTCTGTACCAAAATACAGAAGTAATATGCCTGCAAAAATTAAAAGAAACTACAGTTTAGATCTTACTTGTTTTTCCTCTTCTGGATCATTAGGATTAGGCTTTCAACTAGATTGAGGCATATGGCTAGGGTTAGAGAAAGGGTAAGGTATTTGATAAACTGCAAACTATTTTAAGAAGTACAAATTGATTCCAGTTTAGCATGAAAGAAAACAAGTACATTTGTGTTCTTTTTGCCAGTTATAAGTTATGAGGTCAAAACCTTTTCTATTTCATGTTAGGGTTAGGATTAGGGATGAGTAAGTTTTCTACTAACAACTAGAAGAAAAATAGGAAATTTAAAAGAAACTACAGCATTTTCCTTGTTTTCTCTTCGGAATCATTAACGTTTCCAATTAGGTTTTGGGGTAGGCATCAGCAAACCATTATGCAATATGGAACTGGAGTCTACTTTTTTTGCCAGCTGATATTGGCAGCTGTCCTTGTAGCTAAGATCTGGGCAGCACTGGAGTATTTTTTCATGCACAGGTAGGAGACATTACTAATGGCTGTAGTCTGGACTCTGTGCTGCTTAAGTGCTGGTGGCCCTGAGGTGTAATTGAATTCTGAAGCCTTCCTGATAGCTAGATTCCAGCTCTCTCTACAACTGGAAAACAAAGAAGGGTTTTTCAAGTCTAGTCTCTAGATCACACATCAAAGACTAAAGGTGAATTATCTAATCAGTTTGTTTAAGGCACCTGGGCTGGGAGGGGCTGGTTAGTTCTCAGGTAGGGGGTGGGTCTTATCTGCAGCCTAGATTCTGTGGAGCCTTGGGTGTGGACCCGGCTGAAGTATAACAGAATTCTGTAGAGTTCCCAGATAAAAGTTGTGGCTAGTCCCTGAATTCCTTATCTCCGCACAGCCTGGAAATAAACTAGGATTTTAAGATCTGTCTGATTGGGGCTGGGAAGGTGGCTCGGTGGTAGAGCGCTTGCCTTGCATGCATGAGGCCCTGGGTTCGATTCCTCAGCACCGCATAAGCAAAAAGAAAAAAGCCAGAAGTGGCACTGTGGCTCAAGTGGTAGAGAGCTAGCCTTGAGCTGAAGAGCTGAGGGACAGCGTCCAGGCCCAGAGTTCAGGCCCCACGACTGGACCCAAAAATTAAAAAAAAAAAAAAAAGATCTGTCTGATTTTCTGCTGTGAAATTTTGGGGACTTCAGGTTTTGTAATTTCACGATGTTCAGCTGTAGAATCCTTTAGCCTGCCGACCTTGTCACTCATTGCTGATGTTGGTCTTTTGTCCATAGCCAGAGAGTGGTGAAAGGTATCAGATACCTTTGCCCTTTTCCAATATGGCTCCACTTCAAGTATTTCCATTAAGATACTCTAGAGAACTATTTGCCATTTTCAAAAATGGCTCATTTCATGGGTGAGGGAAGGAGTTCCCAGCCAGGTTCTCTTCTCCAGAGGGAGATGCCCTTGGTGGGGCACCCACGGTTCCTGGTGATGTTTCTGACTGTCCAGCGGTGTGGTTAATTTCCTCTGATCTGGTTGTGGCCAGTTCAGCTCTGCATTTCCACTCCTGCTTCTTTTCCGTATGGGCTATTTAAATTCCCTATATGTTCGACTTAGCTGGACCCCATAGCCACTGTTGTGCGTCACCAAACTGGACACCTCTTTGCAGGTTTCTGCTTTCTTGTGAAGGCAGTATAACATCTTCTTTTTAGTGTATATTTCTGTATAATTAGAACTTACTTGGTATGACTCTCGAGGTGGAGTACCTGCTGGGATGCTAAATCTCAGCTTAGTCAGAGAGTGCTTAGATTGTTCCCTGTTCTTACTCAGCCAACTTCAGGTGACACTCTTCCTTTATTCTTGTTTGTTCATTTGTCTGTCTTTTAGAGGCTGAGGGACACAGAAATGCTGGGACAAAGGGTGAACAAATGCAGCCATGATACTCACTAGGCACTCTGTTGAAAATGAAATATACAACTTATGGGTTGAGATGGGAGGCAAAAATTGGGAGAGAGTGAATGAAGGGGTGACAGAGTTGAAAAGGAAATGTACTCTGTGTTTGACTGACTTAACCTTTACAAAAGAAAGAAAGAAAGAAAGAAAGAAAGAAAGGAAGGAAGGAAGGAAGGAAGGAAGGAAGGAAGGAAGGAGAGAGAGAAGACAAGAGAGAAGGAGAGAGAGAAAGAGAGAAAGAAAGAAAAACAGAGAGAAAGGAAGGAA
>NW_012267408.1:13694-52205 GCF_000151885.1 Dipodomys ordii
GAGAGGACAAGAGAGAGAAAGAAAGAAAAACAGAGAGAAAGGAAGGAAGGAAGGAAGGAAGGAAGGAAGGAAGGAAGGAAGGAAGGAAGGAAGGAAGAAAAGGGAAGGGTGAAATGTTAAAAGGTGGGATATTGATCAAGTGACACTGTTGAATGGCAACTCCTTTGTACAATTACTCAAAGAAAATAAAAACTTATAAAAAAAAGAAAAATAGTCATTCTTTTTCAATACTATTTTAGATGTTATATTTGTGACTTTCTAATTGTATGTTTTATTAGCAAGTATACAATGAGAAAGATGTGAAGTTGATTCTACTAGAAAGAAAATAAATGCCCACAAGTTTGGAATAAACACATTTGCTAGTGTGAAGATTTATACCATCTAATTTGCATAATGAACATTTTATGCCACATTATTTGCACCTGGTTTACAAATTTCACAACAATTATCAGTGATCACATCAAAGTCAAATGTCCCAAACTAACATTTAACTTGACAATTATGAAAGAGGTTTGTGTTCCCTTTGATTGTTTTTGACAGTTTGAGGTGACTGATTATATAAGAAAATCAAACAATTATAGTAAAGCAAAGAATGTAGTAAACAACCTACAATTCCACTTTCTCACTGATCTGTATGTTTTCTTGACCAATCCGATCAAACCATAGTGCAAGATAAAAATGTAAAACATTTTAAGTAATGTTGTTTTGACCCATAGAGCTTGTTACTATAAAGGATACCTTCAGAAATTGTTTGACCATATTTGTATATGTCTATTTTATATACTTTATGTAACAGACATATTTTATAAGACATAATTGATATATTGACATATAAGTATACAAATGTAGTGAGAATTACTAAAACTTTAGTCAAAATAGTTTCAGAATATGTCAGAATAGAGCAATAAGTTCTTTATATACATACATGGCAAAACCACAATGATATTGAAATACTATACCAGATAACTAAGAAAAAGCATGAATGTCCATCCTGTTGACAAGATTTGGGCAGTTATAAATGGAGTATACTGATACAAACAAAAGATAACATATCCAACATTAATGAATAATAAAGTCATTAAGTAGGAAATTAAATATGCTCTGATACAGTGACAAAAATTAATCAATTATTATTCCTTGGGTAGATTTTTAATTTTGGAGCTAATCAAATTTTGAAATGCTTCTATGTATGTAAAGTCAACCCATATTTAATAGTTGTCAAAATTTTGGTTCTTGATGTGGTTTAATGATCCTTATCTTCCAACTCTGAATTGGTGCCAGATGTATGTACAAGTCCCATTTTAACACCAGATGGGTTGGTTATAGAGATGAGAACCAACTTTGCACCTGCCATTTCTTCTTAGAGTTCACAATCCAAAGTTTGAAGTATCCAGGTCTTCCATGTCTGTATAAATTCTACCTTAATTCCTTAATTCCAGAACTTCATGACTTTTGTTTTTTTTAAGATCCATACATGTATGTGCACATGCATATGCTCACACACACACACACTCATATACATATATGTATTTCTCAAGTTTTGAAATGTTAACTTAAGATTTTCCAGAGTGTATTAGAAAAACAAAGCAGATTATATCTGAGACATATTACCACACCAATCACCAAAGCTTGAAGACAAATATTTGTATAATTAAATATGATTTCAGTTCCTTTCTTTACACAGAATTTATTCACCAACAAAAAATATTCTAGACTGTTCCTACTAGGTTACTTACATGCGCTTTACATTTACTCAGCATCAATTATAGACTAAAAAATTTGTTTTATTCTTTAGCTAAAGTCATGAGGACCAAAAAATGTTCCTATATTTAAAAACTTTTAAGTCACCCTCAAAATTCATCCTGAAGTAAATAAGGAATGAAGTATTTGCTGAGAATCATGTTTTGAAGTAAAGTTCTTGAACCAAACTGAAATAATTGATGACATTTGTGATTGCAAGTGATCTTACTAATGATCTTAATGATCGTTTTTACGGGAACCTTAATATTTGGACAAAATCCATTTTTTCTTTTTTTTCCTTTTAGCTGATTCAGAGCCTGTAAATTGTAATAGTGATCATACCATTGATTTTCTGTCTGGCACCATGAAAGGCACTTAATAGCTGTCAGTTACTACATTTGAAAATATAGAGCTGAATATACTCAAGATAGTGTTTTGACAATTTAGTGGTAAAATGTCAAAACAATCACAAATCAACATTTTCTAATAATGTCATTTTTATGCTTTGCTAACATGGATGCTATTTCGTAGTCACATTTAGTCACATTTTAAAAACTGCTAATTTGTCCAATTTTTCTGTGATGCTGTCATTTCAGAATTGCTATAAGTTACAATTATTCAAAATTACAGTAAGAAATCTATTCAAGGATAAATTTCAAATAATTTAGGTTGATATATTAAATCTTCCTATAAAAATGTTACTATCATCCTTGAAGTAGTAAAATAGTAAATATTTTCTCTCTTCAAAACATGTTTTTGAAATGAGAATCTCAGAGAATATAGGAAAAACATTACATGCCATTTAAGAAATTTCATACAATTACTTTAGAAATCCATTCATTCCTGTGGGAAGTGAACATGTTTGGCACACAGACGGGCCAATAAGATTTTTATTCTATTTGGAGGGGCTACAATTGCAGTGCATGATAATCATAAATGAAGTACTGTGCACTAATAGTGAAAGTCATTAAGAAGGTAGTCTGTAGTGGAAAACCTCAGAAGTTTGATCACATCAATTATATACTTTCAGGGGGACATGGATTTGAACTCAGAATGGGAAATTTGTAATACTAGAAAATCAGAAAATGGTGAAACAAATTGGTTCACAGCGGGAAATCAATGCAACAGCAATACTCTCAAAGACACTATGTTGGAAATGAACTTTACAAATTTGGGGGAAGGCAAATCAGGAGAGGGAAAGTGGAAATTACTTATGTAACTGTAACCCTTCTGCACATCGCCCTTACAATAAAATTAAATTAATAAAAAAAGAAAATCAAATGGAATACATTGTACTCAATAGAAAATCCTTGTTGCAGAAAGGTTGATATTTAACATGGGTTAAGAGACATAAGTCACAAAAATGTATAATTTTCACAGATAACATAAAGTTTAATACTAGACAATAATCACTAATTGTCACCTTGATGTGATATACTTTTTCCTCGTTTAAGAAAAATTATGGGCTGGGAAGGTGGCTCAGTGGTAGAGTGCTTGCCTTGCATGCATGAGGCCCTGGGTTCGATTCCTCAGCACCACATAAGCCGAAAAATCTGGAAGTGGCGCTGTGGCTCAAGTGGTAGAGCACTAGCCTTGAGCTGAAGAGCTGAGGGACAGTGCCCAGAACCAGAGTTCAGGTTCCAGGGCCAACAAAAAAAAAAAAAAAAAAAAGAAAAGAAAAGAAAGAAATTATTCCACAGGCTTATGTTTTTCACATGAAATGACTCATTATATATTTATTTCCAGCTACTGTGTTTTGAATGTAGCATAATGCTGCTACAGAGTTAGCAAGGTCTGTGTATGATAATGTTTAAATTTTATTTTTAAGTCAATTGCTCTATGTTAAAAATAGAAGATAAGCCCTTAGAACTCAGATTTTATTTAAGACATGGTTTTCCTCCTTTACATGGAAATACTGATATGTCAATATAATGATGCTAGTAAATGTATGAACCAATGACAATATACAAAATCATTTATTGCCGGGAGACAGTTGCTCACGCCTGCTACTCAGGAGGCTGAGATCTGAGGATCGCGGTTCAAAGCCAGCCGGGGCAGGAAGGTCCGTGAGACTCTTATCTCCAATAATCCACTAGAAAACCGGAAATGGCGCTGTGGCTCAAGTGGTAGAGCTCTCACCTTGAGCTGAAGAGTTAAGGGACAGCGTCCTGGCCCAGAGTTCAAGCCCCAAGAATGACAAAAAAAAAAAAAAAAAATCATTTAATACTATGAAACTCTGTTAATGACATACTCTCCTAATATTTCACAAAAGTTCCTAAGATAAATTGTATACAAACTGTAGTATCTACAATTGTGTATAGTGTTTAATCTGCCAATTTTAAGAAGTTTTAAAAAAAGAAAATTGATTAGTGATTCATGAATATTATGTGAAGCCCACAAAACCATGCTCATTTATTTACACATTATTTCTGTGTACTTTAGTTATATCCATGCTGTTGAATAGCGATAGAAATCATATATAATCCAGAAAGCCTAAAAAAATTAATATTTGACCTTTTATGGGGAAAAGAATTGCTATCCCTTAATAATAGGCTATTTCATGTTATTTTTCTATTTCTTTCTGATATTACTAAATCTAATTGAAATGGATTTTGTAAAATTAATTTTCATCCACTAATAATTGTAAACTGATTTTTAAAATACCCTCAACTGACTTTCTATCAAAGTAATTTTAAGGTAAATATTTTTATGTTATTTCTTTATTTTAATTCAACTTTTTTTTCAACTTTTTTTCAAGTTCAGTATATTTATGCATGTATTTGTGTTTTTCATTGTTTGTTTACTTTGTAAGGTTGAGGTAGTCAATTAAAATTTCTGTTTATGGAAATATTTGGCAACGCTTTAAAGCTAAATAGTCCAAGTGAGCCCAAAGATTATTACACATGGCTGGAAGCCAAAAACACCTATCATAGAGAAACATCCCAAGAGGATCATCCATCTAACCTTTCAAATATCAAATGGCCCATTGCCATTATAATTACTGCCTACTTTCAAAAACACACTCTCACTGGGAACACATCAGAATAAATTGCAAAGGGATGTTTACTCCTGTGAAATATGGTAATCAAATTATGTTCCTAAAAACAATAATTATGGATTGGTTTTCTATCTATATATTTTCAAGTAAACCATGTGAAAGTTTGTATGATTTATATGTGAAAGGTTGTATGATTTCTCTAAGTGAGAGAAAAGACATTTTCTCTCAGTGACTCTCCTCCTCAGGTAATGTACTGCTGAAAATTAATTTTGTAATGTGCATGAGTCATGTAATATAAAGGAAACTCAAGTTGTATCGTAATTGCAATTGTAGAAAGAAATTAATTTTAAAACCTTGTAGCTGAACGACCCAAGTTCTTGTTGGTTTTAGATATTTATGTTTGGAAAAGAGTGAGGATAGTAGGCTATGCAGAGGGATGATTTAATATACTCAGAAGATGCATATACATTACACCAACTATTACATATAAGGTAAGAAAACACACATCTACAGTTTTCCTCTGTCCCATATTCTGCTTTTCATAACTAGCTTTTGAAAGAACAAATGTTTTCTCTAATCAGTGCTTTTGATTTTTACCTTTCTAGCTACCTAGTTTTAACACACTGTTTTTATGAATGATATGTAGTTTAATTATGTTTATTCTTAAGGCAGCTTGTGCAAATTGGCTTCTAAAAATTTAATTACGATCATCATTGTAACTTCTTCCAGGAGTTTAATAGAATAATTTGACTTCTAGTTTCAGGCACCCATAGAATCAACTTCTCCAGATAAGATTTCCTGCCATTTCAATTTTAGAATTATTAACTGGCAAGTAGGACAACTTAAATAATTTGTTCCTTTTGGAAAATTTGTGTTTGCATTTTTCCAAACATCGTTAAAATGAAAATGTTGTAAGCATCATCACTTTTTTTTATTAAATTTGCCAAGCATCTTCAAGGTATGAAGCAGCCAGTTTATGCAGAAATTAAAAATTAAAAATGTACATTTGGCAGTGAATTTTTTGTTACTGTAGTTAGTGTGATTGAGAAATAAAGGGGATTTATTTTTTACTTAAAATTACTAGACTTTTATGTCAAACTCAGTCTTCATGATGGGCGAATTTTGCAATGATATCTTACCCTTAGATTAGAAATAAACATGCAAGCAATGCCGAACAGAGGAACGACCACTGAGAAGTAGAGTGGACTTTGAGAAGGTCAGGAATAAGACATATCCTTGTTTTGAGCAAACACTTTTTTTAGTCAATAAAAATGTTGACCTACTTCTCTTTACTGGTGTTTCTTATTATTACTGTATAAGCATAGGGAAAGAAACAACAGGACATTCAACTGTAGAACAGTTACATATTTAACAGATAATTTAAAAATAATAATTTGTTTCCATTGATGGAAATACTATGATTGTCCCAAGCAAACTCATGAGTTGATCCATTTTTGTCTGAATTCTTGTTTTCCATAAAAACATTTAACAGGTTATTAGTTTCACTATTATTTATGCTATTAGGGTTTGAACTCAGAGTCTGGTGCTTCTGTGTGTTGGTTGCTTGGCTGGAACACTATCACTTGAACCACATTCTCAGAATGACTATTTGCTGGTTATTTTGAAGATAAAATCGCTTGGTCTTTTTTGCCCAGGCTATATTCACACTGTAACCTTCAGATCTCTGGCTACCGGGTAGCTAAAATTATAGGCATAAGCCACCAGGAGTCACCACAATATATTCTTACTAGAAGGAAAATTGTCATTTTACTATGAAGATTTAAAGCAAGCAAGAGGGAGATGTTTGGGGGATATTAAGAAATGGAATCACACTTGGCTAAATTCCTTTTTTCTCATTTATTTCTTCTTGTTTTTGTATTCTTTCCTTTATTAATCCTTTTATCTGTTCCTTCCTTCCTTCCTCATATTGTAACATTTTCTTTTACTGTTCTTTTCCCTCCCCACATATCTATTTCCTTTGTTAAAATGGTAGATAATTTTCAATATATTCATTCTAAAAAAGAAGAATAAGACTTTTTTTTCATTGTGAAAATACTGTACAGAGGGGTTACAATTACATGGGCAAGATAATGAGTACATTTCCTACCAAACATTGTAGCCTCCTCCTTGTTTTCTCCTTCCCATCCCTTCCCATCCTCCCCCCCCCCCCCCAATAATCCTCCCCCCACCTCCCTGCCACCAAAGTTGTAAAGTTCGTTTTCGATATAACAACTTGTACATCTCATTATTGCAATAGGTCCACCTGTATCCCTATTTAAATGATATTACTATAATTAAATACAAAGAAATACTTTCAGCTGGACGCCGGTGGCTCACGCCTGTAAGCCTAGCTACTCAGGAGGCTGAGATCTGAGGATCGTGGTTCAAAACCAGCCCAGGCAGGAAAGTCTGTGAGACTTTTATCTCCAATTAACTACTAGAAAACCAGAAGTGGTGCTGTGGCTCAAGCGATAGAGCACTCGCCTTGAGCTGAAGAGCTGAGGGATAGTGCCCAAGCCCAGAGTTCAAGCCTCACGACCGATTAAAAAAAAAAAGAAAGAAAGAAATACTTTCACCGTACATTTTAAAAATCAGAAAAACTTAGCAGTATTTTAATTCAAAATTCAGAAATGAAATTCCATGAAGTTATTTTGAATTACTTTAATAACACATAAAATATAAATATTGCTTAAAACCTGTATTTTTTAATTCAATCTTACATCTTTCTTTTCTTATCTTTTCTTTTCTTCTTTTTCTGTCATAGGGTTTGAACTCTGGGCCTGCTCACTGTCCCTCAGATATTCAGCTCAAAGCTAGTGCTCTACCACTTGAGCCACAGCGCCACATATGGTTTTCTGGTGGTTTATTGGAGATAAGAGTCTCATGGACTTTCCTGCTTGGGCTGGCTTTGAAACACAATCCTCCTTAGTAGCTAGGATTACAGGCATGAGCCTCCTTATTAGCTAGTATTGCAGGCATGAGCTACAAGCACCCAGCTTAATCAAGTCTTCATCTTTCAAATTTTTTTTTTTCCTTTGGAAAGAAAGGAGCCAATATGGAAACCATCTAGATGTCCCAGAGTAGATGAATGGATCAAGAAAATGTTTTATATATAAACAAGGGAATTTTACTCATCCATTAGGAAGAATGATAATACATCACTTGCAAAGGAATGGATGAACTTGGAAATAATTTTATTAAGAGAAGAAAGGCAGGCCCACAGAAACAGTGGCCACATGTTTTGTTTCATCTGTGGAATCCAGAGTTAATCATAAATGTACATGTGCATGGTTATATGTAACTGTACACAAACATATCAACTGACAAATAGCATGGTGTAAGTCCTCAGAAAAATGAACTCATAGTCTAACAAAATGAATACCAGGTCTAGCTACTTGAAAGGTGTGTGTGAGATATCAAGGAAAAGGAGAGAGACAAATGAAGAGAGCAAAGGGTAGGAAAATGCAATATTCAACAAATGCCCTATAAATTACTAAAATTAAAGGGAGGGTTTAGATTAGGAAGTACAGGGAGGAATTATGAAATGTGTGACAGCTATCAAGATTCATTCTACTTACAAACTGATTTATTGAATAGTAACTCCTTTGTTCACATATTTAAAGATATTAAATTAAAATTAAAATGAATCAGTCTTTTGTCATGAATTAATGTTTGTATTCTCTTTACAAAGTGAGCACTCATTTCTCACTGCATTCCTCAGGCCAACAAGGAGACATGCAATGGTGATTATTTAGCATCAGGAAAACTATGTGGATCCAAGAATAATAGATGCCACAATTTTCAGATGTTTAAGTGTGCTTCAGACATATTGCTAAGTCCACAGTGTAGTACCACTATTTTCCTAGTTAGGAATATATTTGTTTTAAATCTGGACAGGTAGTACATTTTAGTACCCTTTCTTCCTTCAATATAACCAAATACACAGACAAAAATTTCTTTGAAGTGGTATTTTTTGAGACTGAAAAATATTCTTTGATATTTGAAACCTCACATGGAGTCATATCTTCTTGAATCCAAAGAATCTGAGGCCGAGTTTTGTTATAAATGTTGAGAGTATAATGTTTATCTATTTATTGATGAGAGAGAAGTAAATTTCCCAATGAAATATGGAATGCTATCCTATTTTGATACAACTCTGACTCTCATTTCTTAAGGCTGTGTCTTTAGAAGATACTTGTAAAAGGCACATGGAGGAACATATTTATACAATTCTATGGGTTGAGGTCTCACAATATATTTAGTTTCTCCGGAAAAAATATGAATATGTAGAAGTAAAGCATGCCCCCCCACTGAATTAAAGAAGAACAAAAGGTTAATTCATTCACATTCAATAAAAATAACTGGGTTATCTTTTCTACCCAATTTTATTCTTCCTCCAATATTCATCTATCCAACAAGCCTCGGTTGCCATGTGGCTATGATTTCAAGATAAACAGTGATAAGAGTTCTTAGGAGCTTGTCTTCATGATACTTTGGATTTGATGGAGACTACAAATTGAAAACAAATATGTAAATACAGTAACTTGGAGTTATGTTTGGTTCTTGGATCAACAACAATGAAGTATCTCCCTGGAATAAAGGAAATCCCATACATAATAGTGGACTCTTTTCAATCAAGTGTAAATTTGAGTTCTGTAATTTTACAGGCATTTTGAGCAATGAAAGAGCATGTATAGTCACTGATAAAATGATCATTACTTTTCTAAACCAATATAAAGAAAATCATAGAAGTAGGGGAGAAGTAGCAAGAAGAAAAAGGGTTAAAGGAGAAAATAAAATAGGAAAAACACGATGAAGAGAAAATACCTATGGCCTATAAAACTCATGTGATTGTGTTCTTATGTGGAAAAAGTTATTTAACTCCTTTAGAAAATAGTAATCAGTCAAGATATATATGGAGATTGAATACACTAAATGACATTAAAGGACATTTGGAACTGAACAGAATATACTGCAGGACCTAAGACTTCAGATACAACTTACGCACAATTAATTAGTACTGTCACAGGCTGTGATATTAGTTTTCTCTGAGCTTCACTAGTTCAGAATAAACAAACAATAACTAGGAAAGAGAGTTCATTGGACACATACTCAAAATTAAAGTCTATTAAAAAGGCAGGACTGAACTATAAAATATTGTACATCTCCATGTTTACCTGGGCAAGTAAGTAATAGAACTCATCACTAGAACTTAGAGAGACTTCTCTGAAAAGGAAATAAGAACAGCCAATAGACACATGAAGAAATGCTCAACTTCTCTAGCCATAAAATAATGCAAATCAAAACAACATTGAAATTCAACCTCACCCCAGTTAGAATGGTTATAATAAAAAAATCTAAACAACAGATGCTGGAGGGGATGTGGCCAAAAGGGAACCTTACTGCATTGTTGGTGGGAGTGTAAACTTGTTCACCCACTTTGGAAAGCAGTATGGAAATTCCTCAAAAGACGACATAGAGCTCCCCTATGATCCAGCAATCCAACTTTTGGGCATTTAACCAAATGATCACAAACAAGGCCATACTAAAGCTACCAGCACATCTATGTTTATCACAGCATTATTTACTATAGTTAAGATATGGAACCAACCCAGATGTCCCTAAGTAGATGAATGGATCAAGAAAATGTGATATATATATGTACATATATATTTAGAAAATGGAATTATATAATTCCATTATATAGTATATAATATAATATATTATATTATATACTAACAATGGGGTGGTGCCATTCTTTCTGAAGGAAGCATAGAATTCCATTATATAGTATATTATTGTTAGGAAATGGAAAGACTTGGAAAAAATCATATTCAGTGAAGTAAGCCAGATCCAAAGAAACATAGGTCCAATGGTTTTTCTTATTTGCAATAACTAGCATATATCTAGAACAATCTTACCAGACAAGCAGAAAAGGTCAAAAGCTATGTACATATGACCATATAAGATTATGCTAAGTGAAATGAACCCAAGGAACATAAGAGGATTTTTTTCATTGTTGTTGTGTTTAGTGTACTATGTTGTTGTTGTTTCTTTTGTATGTTCTTCCCACATGGTATAACCCCTGTTTTCACTGTACTTGATTCTAGTGCCTGCATCTTGTATATACACTATTGTAATTTGGGGAGGGGAAGGGAAATAACAAAATGCTGAAAAAAGGATACAAGTTGACACATTGTAACAATGAGATATACAAGGTGCTATGTTGAAAACCACCTTTACAACTTCAGGGTAGTGGGGGCAAGAGGGAGGTAGGGAAGAAAGAGATGGTAGGGGAAAACAAATCAGGTGGTAAGAATGCTCAATAGGAAATGTACTCATTACCTTACTCACTGTAGCTGTAACCCTTCTGACAGTATCTTTACAATAAAAATACATACTGAATAGAAAAAAAAATGAAATAAAAGATTGTGTATGTCCAATGTCTTTCTGGAAGACATTAACATTTACATCATGAACTTGGACAAAGAAAACTACCCTAACCAAAGGGAAAGGCAGCATCAAATGCACTCATCCCTGAATAGATCAATCTGATGGTGGAAATGCATTTCGGATGCATTTTGTCTCTGCTTCTAAAACTGGGACACATAAATCCTTCCATCATGCATCAGGGTTCTAGCTTTTATACTCCAAGATATACAACAATGTCCCTGCTCTTTGCAATGTTGTCATGTCTTCAGTTTCAAACTGAGTTGAGTTACCACTTTGGCTGGTAGGCCAGCCTCTACTGATTCTCCAGCAAAGAGACAAAAGATTGTGAGACATGCTGGCCACCATAATTGAAATATCTAATTCAGTTTTTACACTGATGTCATATACTAAATATTAGTTCTAGTTCTATGTATTTACATAACTCAAATGCAATCTTATAAGATATTACATGAATGCCAGAAAAATTTTAATAAATAAAAGGAATTGGACATAAAAATACTTGTGGCTAAAATGTATCTACTTTCTACTTTCAAGTATGGAATTGTAGAAATAAGGTATATTTCCAAAGCATATGGCCACAGCAAGAAACTCAAGGAAATGTGTGGTAATTTTCCCTGTGTAGAAGAGAAATTTCATTTGCTACAAAATGCCATAGTTTAAAATTCGTTAAGGTGGATTAAAATAATAATTGTATTAACTCATGCTATTTTTATTAATTGATATCATATTAGAGTATATTATTAAGAACTGACTGTACAATACTTTTAATCTCAAACAGAGAAGTAACCAAATATTTTGGTGAATGATATTAATTCTGCAGCAATAATGATCAGGTTCATATATCAACTCTGATGGTTCCTGACTGTGAGGAACAAGTTTTTAATGACTCTTTGTGTTTATTACATGTTCCATAAATGGAAGTGCTAATAGTAGCTACATTACAACTATATGAGAAACAAATGAGTTAATGGTTAGGAAAGACTCATGGATTAGGCAATACTTTCATCAGCATATGCTTGTAACAATGTTAGTAACTCATGAAATGAGAATAGAAAAACTCTGAGTATGTCATTAGGTTATAGCTCTTAGATTTATTAATAATTAAAAAGCTTACATATATCACATTATTTACAATGATGGCTAATTTCTTATGGACCTGGTTAGACTATAAATTATTCAAAACACAGTAACATAATTTGAGTTTGGCCAAAGAACATTGTATACTTGTATGGAAACATAAATATGAAACCAATTTTTACAGTTAATATACACTAATAATAGCAATAACAAAATATTCAGGAAATTTTGGCCAATGAAGTTCTGTTTGTAACATTAATCAGAAATTCATAGATAGTATAGTTTCAAGAGATAAAATTTCAAGCTATTTTCTTCAACTTCCCTTAGATCAAATGGGTGATAGTCAACGTCTAATTCTCTCATGATTTCTTTCTTCTTTACGTCTCTCCTTTCCCCTTCTCTTCTCTATTCTCCTCTCTTCCTTCCCCTTTCTTTTCCTTCCTTTCCTTGCCTTCCTTCTTGTTCTCTCCACTGCTTTTTCTTTCTTTCTTTTTTTTTTTTGGTAGGAGGGATGCTCTTCATGTTGAAAATCAACTGTGGCTCCTGAATATAAAACCCAGAAAATTTTTAGTATTATTGGAAATCATTTTTAAGTTCTTTGCTCTCATGAAAGTACATAGTTAACAACCAATCATCACCAAAAATTAACCTATTAAGCAACCTGGAATATGTGTGACATGAATCAACCTATGCTGTATATTTGCCAGGGTCTTTAGATTTCAGGTTACCACCCTTCCCCCCCCCCCATACCCCTCTCCCGCCCAGCTACTTCAATTCACTGATGAGCTTTAAAAGAGCCATTTTATTTATATTGTTTTGGTTTGGGAGTAAATATAAAAGTTTAGGGCTGGGAAGGTGGCTCTGTGGTAGAGCGCTTGTCTTGCATGCTTGAGGCCCTGGGTTCGATTCCTCAGCATCACATAAGCAGAAAAAAAAAGCCGGAAGTGGTGCTGTGGCTCAAATGGTAGAATGCTAGCCTTGAGCTGAAGGGCTGAGGGACAGCACCCAGGCCCAGAGTACAGGCCCCATGACCGGACTCCCCCTTCCCCCCCCAGAAAAAAGTTTAAAAGTGGAAGCCCCTGGTCTATTGGCATTATAGTGAGATATCTAATGTTTAAAAAGCCATTAACTTAACTGAAAGCCACATTTTTTACAGAAACAGTACATTTAAAATGCAGAACATTCAGGAATGATTAGAAAGCAGACATCAGAGAACATATAAGTAATCTGAGCTCTTAGGAGTCTAAGGCAGGAGGATCATTAAATGTTAACAAGCTTGGGTTAAATAATAAAACCCTGTTACATCTACCAACACTTTATAAACTCCTTTGGATAGAAGAAATACTGTTGGTTGCGTTTACTTTGAATTGTTTAATAGTGCATATCTTCGGTGATTTGATTTTCCTCTTTATTATTATAATTGTATTTTAGAAATCACCTGGGAGTTCAAGCAAACACGTAGTGCCATTATTTAAGAACTAGGATAAAAACCTGCCTAGTTTTGTCTCTTGGCTCACTCCTTAAGTTGAGTGGTTCTGTGTGATTCTCTTAGTTGTTAAATATCTGTAACATGAGAATAGTACTATCACAAATGCTTAAAGTTGTCAACAGAATTCAAGGATTAATATAAGAAAGCTCCTCAATACCTTAAATGAATACCATATCATGTTACTTGAAATAAGCAATTAAGGAACCATTTCATTTTTTAATTCATTAAAGCAGATGTAATTTATTATTCATTTCCCTTGATGAAGCTAGAGACTCGGTAACTCAGCCTCTTCTCAAGTGGGTCAATTAACTATTCCTCACCATCTGTTTGGCTGGTGAGCTAGTCCCTTGCTTCCAGTCATATGCAGTGGCCTTTATCAGTGCAGAGATGGGAGGATGCTGGAAGGGCACCAGATTGGAGAATATTTGGCCACAAGTAAACATGAGAGGAAAAATATATAAATATTTAGATGGAATCAAATATGCAACTTTCAAATTGTTTTTGCAAATCTTCTTTGGTGTGTAATCCATATCAGAACAATAAATGTGAACACCATATTTGCCCACTTGACAGTCATTCCTGTGTGAAATCATAGCATCATTTGCTTAAGAGATTTCAGTGCAGTTGGCCGAGATCATATTTGACCTTACTTGTTTATTGTATCCTTTGTTAATATTTGCTTGCTTTTTAGTTAAAGAAACAAATATATTTCTGTTCTATTTTTTGTATAAATATGTTAGGAGGATGAAATCTTTTAGCAGCTTCAATTGATCTACATAATTATCCCATTTTCAAAAGGTGAAATTTGATTTTGAAAGATAAAAATATAATATCAATCTTGCATTTTAGAAACATTCTTAACAATTGTCACATTCTACTTTTTTCTGAATTGCTATAAAAGATACCTATTTTGCTTATATATTTATTTGACATCCTGTTTTCCATAAAAGTGAATGGAAATGTTTTTCTGAAATATAGTGTTATATATGAAAACAGATTCTAGAAAATTACATGGAGTATGTGGAATACATGCAGTATTTAAAAGAAAATTGGTTCATTGCATTTATTAGAATGTTTAAATTTCATCTAATAAAAAGAAGGCATGGCTAGGAGATGGGGGCTCATGCCTGTAATCCTGGCTACTCAGGAGGCTGAGATCTGAGGATCTTGGTTGGAAGCCAGCCCTGGCAGGAAAATCCATAAGACTCTTATCTCCAATTAACTACAAAAAGCCAGAAGTGGAGCTGTGGTTAAAGTGGTAGAGTGCTAGCATTGAGCACAAAATCTCAGAGTTAAATTGCCAGTAAAAGCACAAACAAGAAGAAGGAGGAGGAGGGGTTATGGAATAAAGATTTAATATTTGACCCTAACCTAGAGGGTCTAATACATGAACTGTGATTCCCTCTGTGATCAATGATCTAATGACTGTTTTTTTGTTTGTTTGTTTAATTTACTTCTTCATCTGCTTTAAAAATTAAATTTGTCTTTCTAGTTTTCTTTAACTTTTGCTTTTTTTGCCAATTGACATTTAGTTTCTTTTAATGGTGATAAATCAAACAATGTGTAAATATATGTATATACAGATACATAAACATGAACATATTTTATAATAATGAGATCAGGGTAATTATTATTTACCTTAGACATTTATTATTTTTAATTTGCATTTACTTATTTTAAGTAGTTGTACAAAGAGGTTTTAATTCCATAGTCAGATGAGAAAAATGTGTTTTGATCAATATTTTTGTGTGAAAACATTCAAAATCATCTCATTCACATATATTGAAATATATAATATATTCACTTCAATATTACACTTGGTGGCTATTTTGGTTTTCTTAATGATGACAAGTGTACTATTTCATTTTGACTTGTATTTCTTTTATAATTAATAATACTGTTTTTTTAAAATTCTATATCTACTGGTCATTTGTATATCTTCTTCTGAGAAATATATCTTTAAGTCTTTTGTATATTTATTGAATAATCATTTTTCTATTAAGATATTAATTTTCTCATATTTTGAATTTGACTCCTTTTATGATTTGCAGCTTGTTATGTTGTCTGTTTATTGTGCTGATGATTTGTTTCTTTTTGTGAAGAATCTTTTCTATCTAATGTTTTCCCAGGATCCTTTGTCTAGTTTTTCTTTTTTTCTGTGCTTTTTGATATCTGATTGAATAGTCATCCTTTCCCATCACAAAGTCATTAAACTTTGACCCTAAATTTTATAGTTTTGACCTTTATAGTAAAATTTTAACCTGTTTTTGAGGTTTTAATGGTTCATTTTTAAAGTTAGCACATATTTGTAATATTGAAGGAGCTCATTGAAATATTAACATACATGAACATAAGGCATCTTAAACAAATTTACACTCTCCAGAATGTATGATGTTTCTCTTTTCTCTCCTCCTTCCCTATATTGAAAACATCATTGGTCAGTTTCATCATGCTTTTCTTGACTAAAATTTATATTTTCTTTTATCACTTTATGCTCTCTATTCTATTTTTCATGTCATTTAGTTTTTTTTAAATTTGATCATTTAAAAAATATTTTAAACTAAGCTAAATTTCTCTGCATTGTAGACAAATGAATACATCTTCTCCTTAAAGACAGGAGTTCTCACCAAACTAAATTATATTGTTTATTACCATATCTGCTAAATTTATTTTAGCACTGGTCAATGTCCTAAGCATGTGTTTTTTATATTTTTTATTACTGTCAATTAGTTGTACAAAGAGGTTATATTTTGACATATCAGTGTACTCATTCAGTGTACCTTGATTGGACATACATTTTCTGTTACTCCCACTTCCTTCTACCTTTTCCCAAACTAGTATCTGTAATCAGACTCTGAGGCTGAAGTTCCCTGTTCTAGATGATCTTAAAATACATATCCAGGATATTTTAAGACTGAGGATACTAAGTCTACAGGATAAAGATGGCCAAAGGCTTGATTGTGGACATTTGTCCTGATCTCATGGCCGTTCCTTTCTGCAGCAAAATTGGCTAGACCTGAGTCTGGGCTCCCATAGAATCTCTTCTGGAATAGAGACTGTATCTATTTAAGACATAGGATGTTCTGTGACAGTGTGTATCTCTTAGAGGTTCTATGCTCCGGGACATTTTCAAAGTGAAAACAAAACAAAGCAAAACAAAGCCTGGAACCAGAACTAAAACCACCACTTTAGGAAATACAGTGAAACAGAGAAAATCAGGATGTTTTCCATGGTCAATCAGGTGAATACAGATCTTTTCACACTTTCTAATATATTCAGAATTGCTGCTTGAAGATAAAATGAAGGACTAGAATTGAGAGTTCCATATCTGTTGTTAGATACAGGCTAGTAAACCCTTTAGGAAGGCTAAAATAATGGATAATTCCAAGGCTGCTAGCTATGGATAAACCTCATTCTGGGCCCTGTGTAAGCCATACTCATTCCAAGACCACAGCTCAGGGAAAGTGGAGCCCAAACATAGGACAACTTGTAGATTGCCAGAGCCCTCCCCGCCAAACAAAAGGCTGACAGGTGAGCCTAGCTGTTTAGGCGCTAGTATGCATGACTTACCCTGGCACCTTGACACTTGGTTTTGGTTGCAAGCTTACTGTCAAGACTGTTTCCATTTCCCTTGGGGAACTGTTCCTGGATTTGATACCAGATTCAGTTTCCCAACTGAATATTGTGTGGACTCTCACAACAAACCCCTTTATGGGCACGATGGGTTCCTATGACTTCTACGTTCAGTGACCCTATACAGAGGGAAAAAATAATTGGAAGCGCTCAGCATTCTTCTCAGCATGGATATAAATGAGCATATGACTTCTTCCATCGAATTGTTGATGCCACTCTCTGGCTTGCATTTGTGTCTGTTTATATTGTTTCAATTTTCAGAATTACTTTTTTCATATTTTATTAATTTGTTTAGGTTCTAGGAACCAACAATCGAACAATCTTAGAAGTTCTGGACTACATTATCTTATAAAAACAATTTTTTTAAAATAACATTACATGTATCAACGGTCATTGATCCAGTAGGAATTGGTTTTTGGTTTCATTAGTGATGGCTGTCTCTATGCTTTGGACTCAGGTGTTACTATTATATAATGAATAACAGCTTTTGAAAGGAGGCACTTCAGGTCTCAACAGAGGGACTGAGATAATTGTCAAAGTCTCTTTAACTTGGGGCAACCAAAGTATAATCATCTATCAGGAAAAGAGCTAAAAGATATTTACCTTTGTCTCCTGAGTTATGTGGACTGTTTTATGGTGGATGCACATATTAAGTATCAAGGAACTCAACTGAGGGATATTTGCATATGGATTTAAAGGCTCCCTTCTTTTGTGTTGTATGTTTTCTCCAATTTTGCCCCTCAATTTCCAGCTAACCTCACAGTCTTGGAACTCTAGTTGTGGTTTCAGAGCCAAGAAAGATTCCAATTTTCTGCTTGAGCTCACTTCCTCTGTGCTACATCTAACTGGAATGAATCC
Source organism: Dipodomys ordii (assembly GCF_000151885.1). Lineage (NCBI taxonomy): Eukaryota > Metazoa > Chordata > Mammalia > Rodentia > Heteromyidae > Dipodomys > Dipodomys ordii. Next base: position 31,943 of record NW_012267408.1, read on the forward strand.
TCACAGAGAAATCTGCAGTAATATGGAAGGCTCACTTTCACCTCACAAAGATGGAACTCCCTCTGGTGCCTGCCTGCAATGATTATTCTCAATCCTTTTAGACTGATGTCATTTACGGTTTTTGTTTGGATTATTTTACTTCCATTAGAATGCCTCATACATATTTTAATTGAGTTTACTTTTAGAGTAGCTTTAGAGTTAAACAAAAAGCAACAAGCATCAGTTAATCTGCATTATATCCCACATACATTTTGCTCTAAATGAATATCTTTAACTATATTTGTTGCTATCTTTGTTGCCATGGATGAACTTATATTGATATATCTTTATTAACTGTCTATATCTTATATCAAGGCTTACCTCTTCTGCTGTTTTTATTCATAGACTTTTTATACATATTTTATCATATCTATACCTAAATGTTTTATATGTGTTCATGTAAGTACACTTTTGAACTTTGAATGGTGATCTATAGTTTATGACTATCATGTAGAAGAGAATTTGAATTTATATACTAATTTGAAACCTGAAATCATTTTTTAACCACTTACTGATTTTAGGAGTTAGTTGAGTCTTTGGAATATTTTTACATAGTTTACTTGTTAAAGAACCCTTACTGTTATATGTGTTCTTTATCTAATTAACTATGTTCTTTTCCGGCAACAGTGGATAATGCCTTCAATATTATGTACTTAGGAGGCCGAGCTCTAAGCTCTAAAGGATTACAGGTCAAAGCCCTTCAGAGAGGGGTGTTAGACTCTGTCTCCTGATTACCAGCCAAACCTGGGTCGGAGGTATGGCTAAGCAATTATGAGGCCCTGATTTCAACCTCAGTCTAACCAAAAAAAATGCTAAAATATCTAAAGCTAACATCATACTTAACAAAAAAAGAGACTTAAAAATGATATCTCTAAGTTGCTAATAAAATTTCCCTATCTTGAATAGCTTATTCAGCATAAAACCCAGTGTGTGTGTGTGTGTGTGTGTGTATATATATAGCAGCAGATTGCAAGTAAAGGCAAAGCTGGATGAATGTTTAGATGTAGTATTATATTCATCAACTTTATATGACACATACTAAAATATAAAAATACCATTTTAAAAAGTAATTATTACTAATTAAATATTTTAATCATTTACAATATATAATAGAAAATTTGAAACTCAAATATAAATATATTACATGCACACTTACATTCCAAAAGAATTAAAATTTTTACTATATAATTGGAAAAATATACTGTGTTCACAAATTATAATGTCCAATGTAGCAAAGATGATTACTACCAGTTAATTATAAAAATTATCAAAATCTGAGTTATTTCTACAGGAAAACAAGATTATTCATTGCTTTTTTATTGGAAAACTACTTTATACATGAAAAAGTTTACATAAACAGAAACAATATTGAAAATATAATGAATGAATTATTTGAATTTATATTAACATTAAGTAGGTAGTTATTACAATCATATACATCTCAATGTGAAAGGGTATGGATTTCAGATATTGAGATATTCTATTATGCCTGGAAACTGCTTTTTGAAAAAAGGACCAAAGAAACTCTCTGGAGAAAAAATAATAACTTTTCCTAAAATGTTCCTGGAAGAACTGGTATCTTAAAAAATACAAAAAAAGAATATTGACTATACATCATATCTTCTATACCTGTGGAAAATAACTATAAAAATATATTCTTAAATATTATCCTAAGGATTCATACATTTAATCAAAAAAGAATGATTCATATAAAAATATATCACATAGTTCAGGAAAAGATGATACCTTAGGTTTAACAGTAGAATCTTATCATGGACCAGTAAAAAGTACTCTCTGTTTAAGAAAAAAAAGAATTAAAATTCACATATATTCTACTAAAACTAGAACTATAATAACATTAAAACTTTACCGTGGAAATTAGGTACAAAATATTATTGATTTGGCCAAAAGTGGGGAAAGGAAGACAAGTTTGGGCATTGGGTAGTGAAACATTGATTTAGTATAAATAAATATAGGTATCCATGTTCTTACAAAGTACACTGTCAATGCTTCTTCTACCAATTCTTTTACAGTAATTTCAGCTTTTCTGTTAGATTATGTAGCTTCACTCAGAGGATCAGCCTGCTCGGTAATGTTTTTTCAGGTAGTTTTCAGGAAAAACAACTTATTCCAAAAATAAAGAGGACAGTTTCTAAAATGTGAGATGACTATCCTGCTCTTGAAGTTTTTGCTACCAATATATCAACTGATTAGACCTTTAAATCCCTAAGGCTGTCCAGTTGCTTTCATCTCTTAAAATCTGTAGTATGAGCAAAAATTTGCATCATCATATGGCATAATGGAAATTCATTCTACTCATGTATTTCCTAAAGTATTGATCATGTAATTATAGATAAACATATCAAAAAATGATATCATATTGAAGAATATAATGACATATATGAAATGAAAAATATACTGGACTATAATGAAAATAAAAATAACTTAGGTTTCACCAATTATGAATTATTTGACAAGTAGACAATCTTATATCATCTATTTAAAAACAAGAATAGAGCAAAATAAGAATAGATAGCAAAAGTAATGTATATCTATATACATATTGTTAATTATTTGTTTAACTATCTTTATTGAATCAGTATTTAAAACCCTCACCTTAATATTCATTCATTTTTATCAGGATGACAAATTCATTAAACAATCATCACTTTTAAAAATCACTTAGGATTAGTGAATACATTGTCACAGATATATAATTAGCCTTATTTTTTAATTTTGTCTTATCCTTTTTAAACAATGGTAATGTTTGAAGTTTTACAGACAACATTACAGAGCTTTAAAAAGTAATATGGGGCATATAAAACAAGGATTGTAAGGAAAGTACACAAGGCATAACATTTTTAAATATATCCAATTTAATTCTAGCAGAAGAATGCACTGAATATGTAAAGTTTTTTTCTGTATTTTTTCATTATTTCTGACATTTATAGAATTTCTATTTTTTTCAATTCATCTTATGTGGTATATACATAAATAAACTAATTAGTTTTATGTTTATGCATTTGCCCAAATGCTCAAGTGTGAAAGAATAGTCAATTGAAGAGGAAATATTATAAATAAATTCTTCAAGCAAGACTTATACATTATCATATCTAGAATTGCATATACATTATATCACATAGCATATAGTATATAATATAATCAAAATATAACTTATGATTCAATATATTTTATATTGTATATATAACATTATGTTTAAATTATATATCATATTTTATGTATTTTTATATAATTGTATATGTTTCCATTTAGCACTAATGACAGAACATGTTGCAGGTAATATTATGAAAATTTCAACACATTTAATCATAACATGTAAGACTTGTTTTGATCTTCTGTTAAGAACTTTGACAGGTGAATGTTTGTGATCTATTGTTCCACAGACTGGTGCTGTCAACTTGATTTCATAAATATAGGATGTTAAGCAGAGAAGCTCCCCGGAGCAGATGAGTGAGCAGAAAGATTTTGAAATCACATGTCCTGTTGGATGGAATTTCTTGAAACTACCTACAGGCTGGGCTGTGCATTCATTCTACAACCACATGGAATCCATATTCATGATATGGGGACTAGTGTCCAAAACAGAAAAGAGGATAGTTCTAGAGCTATAGGTACATAAACTGTCTCAGCCAAGATTAATTTGTATAGAAATCTTTATTTATCAACAAAGTTTATTTGATGTTGCTGAAAACTTCCAAAACAATGCATAGAATAATGACTCATTAATCCATTTCTTATTTCTATCCTTCTATCTTCCTTCTCTTTTATTATCTTATCTCTGAATTTCCTATTGCAGGTAAACACGTGTTTCTATGTCTTAGGTTTTAATCAAATTTAATCAAACTTCATTGGAAGTGAATATCTATTACGTAAAGATAAAGTGGAAAAGTTCTATATGTATTTTATGAGACAGGGATAATTATAGGTGTTTGATATTTGAATGATGCCTTAAACCTTTAAACCTTTTTATAACAGTATATTGTGATACATATGCGCACACACTCACATTCCTTTACTTTCTTTAGGCTTTTGGCTTTCTTCATATGATATTAATGACATCAACTTTTGACTATTTTTAAATATTTTTCAAAAAATATTTTTTTCTGAAATGTATGAGGCTTATGGGGGGGGGAAAGACATGCAAGTGGAAAGATAACTGGTAAGGGAAACATAGTCATTGTACTCAGCGTACATAAGAACATACGTGAGCACGGAAGTAGGTAACTTGAGAGGATGAATGGGTTTTGATTAGATGGAGGGAGAATAATGTCACAACAGAGACATTGTTCAGGATTCATTGTACTCACACACTGATGGAAACTTCCTTATACATCTATTTAAAGACAATTTTAAACAGGTTACTGTGCAAGTTACCTCTTATTATTTAAAAAAAATAGTAGCACAAGGGAAAAAAAGAAGAAACTAATGATTGGTTAAGAAAAAAAAAGACTGAATTATAAACTTGATGAAAGGTTAAAAATCAAGTAGTTTTTTGTCTTAAGACAATAGTAAACACATTTTGGGGGGGAGGGGTTGGTCCTTGGGCTTGAACTCTGGGCCTGAATGCTGTCCCTCAGCCCTGTACCTCTTAAGCCACTGTGCCACTACCGGTTTTCTGAGTGGTTTCTTGGTGATAAGAGCCTCATGGACTTTCCTGCCCTGGCTGGCTTTGAACTGCAAACCTGAGATCTCAGCTCCTGAGCAGGTAGGATTACAGGCGTGAGCCACCAGCGCCTGGCATAAGCACATTATTTTAATTGATTATAGTATAATTTAACACTCTCAGCAAGGCCTGCGTTGGTGAACTGACAGTTTCTTGGTGAATGAAATTTTGAGATGCTAGATAAAGGCAAAGCCACTGGGAATGCTGAATTACAAATCATCTGGAAAAATAAACAACTTTTGAGTTAGATGTTATTAGGCAACTGGAAAAAATAGCATTCATAAATATCACATAGTTGCTCATTGTCTCAGAAGTGTAAATGAAAATACTAAAATTTAGAAGTGAAATTAGAACAACAGGTGAAATTAGATTGCCAAATGTTAATAATTAGCAAACAACAACTAATAAAAATTCTAAACCATTTATCACTACCAATGTGAAATTTTCTCTTGCATATAACCCCATTAATAACCTAATATATGTGCAATAAATTATAATTTATTTTGGTTATTATATATTTTAATATAAAAATTTCAAAAATAATCAGACATTTGAATATACTAAAATTCAAAAATTATTTAGATGTAAATAACATATTACCATATAACATGGTATGAAACTGTATCATTGTGACATTACCATACATGTACATAGGATCTTTAATAAAATTTACCTCCATATAAACTTTTCTGATTTTCTCCCTTCATTCCTCCTATTTCAATTCTATTGTCTCCCTTGCATGTTTTCTCCCGTGTATATTCACACTGTTTTTTTTTTCCCATTACATTTTACATGGCAGGAAAATTATGTTACTTGCCTTTCTGAGTCTTGCTTCTTTCACTTTAACATGATAATGACAAATTCTATTTTCCTTCAAACAAAATGATTTTATTCTTCCTTACAGTTGAATAATAATTATTTTAATAAATCAATAAAATAGGCATATATTTATTTTCTAGAACCTTCATCTATTGATAGAAATCTTTTCTGATTCCTTGTCTTCTGTGAACATTGCTGAGAAGAACATGTGAGTACAAGTTTCTATTGTGAATTAGTCCCACAATTATTGGAATAAGCATAAAAGCACTAAGACATAGTTGAAAAATAAAACTATCCAAGTTTACCACTCCTGGATACTGAATGGATTTGATCAAAGTAAATATACAACAGAGATAGCAGAATCTACGTTGTTATTTTTTATTTATTTTTATTTTTATAAATGGCACTTTGTTAAATTTTTCAGACAAGTCTGATGTTAATTTAGTCTGTCATTAAATAAGAGAAGGAATGATTGAAAAATATAAAGAAGGAAAAAAAGGAAGGAAAAGGAAATATGACATACATTTAAGATACTTTGTCTAGTATAAAATGAATATTCCATAATGTTAACTATCATTTTATTCTTCATTTTTATTATCGTTAAGGCAATGTATAGAGGGGTTACAGTTACATAAGTAAGGTAATTAGTACATTTCTTGTAAAACATGTTACCCCTTACCTCATTTTTCTGCTGCTTTCACTTCCCCCAATCCTCCCCTGCAAGTTGTAAAGATCATTTCCAACATATTATCTTGTGTATATCACTCTTGCATTGTTTGCCCCCTTGTCCTTTGTCTCACCATTCTGTTGTTACTCTTTCCTTCCCTAATTCAAATAATCATATATGCAATACCAGGGTAAGCCAGACAAAAAGAAACATAAGTCCCATGGTTTCCCTTTCTTTGCAATAATTAGTATATATCTAGGATAATCTTAAGAGATGAGCAGAATAGCTCAATAGCCATATGACCATATAAGATGGCACTAAGAAAAATGAACTACAAAGCATGGAACACAAGAGGTTTTTCTTTGTTGTTGTTATATTCTTCTTATAAGATATAAAATTAAACATTGAAATTTTTCTTTTGAAATAATTGTAAATTTATTCCTGATATAACAAATACATAAAATGTCTAGGTATCAATTAGCAGAGAAATGTGCAAATACTTTAGAAGTTGACACTTGTAAACCTTTGTTTTTTTTTCAAGTTTTCTTAATCTCTTAATTATTTGCACACCTATAGCAAAGTACTTAAGTGATGATTTTCTGTAATTCTGAACAGAATTTCCTGTAATCCAATCCTCAACTATCCTCCTGCATGGCTACTTTCCAGCAAACCAAGAATGAGAAAGAAAAATCAGAAGCTGAATGGCTGGCACTTTTTAACAAGAAATTGAATGAATAACAAGAAAACACCCTTACACAAGGGTATTTTATTTAGGAGAGAGAAAGAAGGGATGAGACTCATAGGATTCATTCAAGATTGATTTCTTGCATTTGTGTAAGGATTCTGAGAGAAAATTAAAGAATTATTAGATACAACTTCTGACCTTGGCATGTCTAAACCTGGGCTCTGGGGCTTCATGCCTGCATCTCAGCTACTCAGGAGGCTGAGATATGAGGACTTAAATTCAAAGCCAGCCCCCCGCAGGAAAGTCTTTGAGACTCTTATCTCCAATAAACAACTCAGAAAACTGTTAGTCGTGCTGTGTCTCAAGTGGTAGAGTGCTTGCCTTGAGCTGAAGAGCTGAGGGACAGTGCCCAGAGTTCAAGCCTCATACAAATGATATGTACAAGACACTATGTTGAAAACAAACTTTACAACTTGAGTGGGGGGAGGGAAGGGTTGGGGAGGTGGGAAGGGAAGGGAATGTAGGGGATAAACAAAGGAGGAGATAACAACACTTGATAGGAAATGTACTCATTACCTTACTCATGTAACTGTAACCCCTCTGTACACTATTTTCAAAATATAAAAACATTTTTTAAGTGAGACTGCTAATCAGTCTTTTGATTAAATGAATTTATTTATTTTGCCAGTCCTGGGGCTTAAACTCAAGGCCTGAGCTGCTTTTTGCTCAAGGGTAACACTACCACTTTAGCCACAGCATCACTTCTGGCTTTTTCTGTGTATGAAGTACTGAGGAATTGAACCCATGGCTTCATACATACTAGGAAAGCACTCTGCCACTAAGCCACATTCCCAACTCAATTAAATGAATTACACACTGAAGGATCACACCTCTTCAATATCTCTGAGGTCAAATCATTATCTTCATCCTATTAGTCAATGTAACTACAAGTAAGAGAAAAACATGTGTTTTCAATAAGATTCAAGAGGATATCACAGCCATAGTTAAAGAGCAAGAAAACATACATTGGGACAACACTTTTAAGAAGAAAGTACACAATAAACACATCAAAGAAAATGGAATAATACCTTCCCAAGGGGAACATAACATGTTATTAGATAGACTTCCATGAGCGTAAGAAAAAATATTTGCATCAATTATAATATCCCAAATTCAAATACATGCTATGATTTCTGAAATTAATTCATCTGTTTAGGTTGGAAAATACAAATTCCAAATAAAAAGAGGATTAATCACAGACTTTTTCCCCCAAAAGTACATATTTGTTTCTAATTAACATTATCAGTGGAATCATAGTCTCCATGAATTTGGATGTGAAAGCCTTAATATCAACCCTTCAGAATGTAATCTTCTTTGAAGATAAGGTCATTATAAGTGTAGTTCAGTTACAAGGAAATCGTTAGCATGGGCCTCTTAACCAATGTGTCTTGCCATTATGAGAAAGATAATTATAGAGACAGTCAAACATAAAGGAAGAGGGCCATGGAGTGATAGCTAATAAACCGGATATACACCTGAATAACTTATCTAACTTTCACCTTCAATTTTTCCATTGTTTCTTAAGCAAATACAAGAAGGGTTTAGTTTCTCTTAGAGCATGTAAAAGTTATTTCAAGTTTATTTTTTAAATATATATTTTTATTGTAAAGATACTGTACAGAGGGGTTACAATTACAAGAACAAGGTAATGAGTCAATTTCCTATCTAGCATTGTTACACCCTCCTTTATATTTCTCCTATCATCCCTTTCCTCCCTAACCCCTGTCTCCTCTCCTCTCACAAAGTTGTAAAGTTTATTTTCAACATACTGTCTTATACATTGTTATAAAATGTACCCATTGTAACAATCCACCCATTGTTACAGTGGGTCATCCTGTATCCTTACTTGAGCATTTGATTATTTCCCTTCCCCTCCCCAAATTCGAAAAATGTATGTACAGGATGCAGGGCACCAGAAACCAGGGGTGGGCACCAGAAACCAGGGGTTATACCATGGGGGAAGACCGTACCAAAGAAACAAAAATTTTACATAGTATATGATAAGTACATTAAGAAGGACAGCAACAAAGATAAAACCTCTTTTGTCCCTATCTTGGGGTTCATTTCATTTAGCATTAGGTTATATGGTCATATGTACATGGCTTTTGACCTCTTCTGCTTGTTCTAGACATGTGCTAGTTATTGCAGATAAGGGAAACCATCGGACCTATGTTTATTTGAGTCTGGCTTACTTCATTTAATAGAATTTTTCTCAAATCTTTCCATTTCCTAACAAATGAGGCTGTGTCATTCTTTCTGATGGAGGCATACAATTCTCTATCTATCTATCTATCTATCTATCTATCTATCTATCTATCTATCTATCTATCTATCTATCTATCATTTTCTTGATCCATTCATTTACTAAAGGGCATTTGGATTGGTTCCATATCTTAGCTATGGTGAATAATGCTGTGGTAAACATAGTTGTGCTGGTGGCTTTAGTGTAGCCTTGTTTATGATGGTTTGGGTAAATACCCAAAAGTGGGATTGCTGGGTCATAGGGGAGCTCTATGCTAAGTCTTTTGAGGAACCTCCATACTGCTTTCCATAGTGGTTGGACAAGTTTACACTCCCACCAACAAATGCAATAGGGTTCCCTTCTGTCCACATCCCCTCCAGCATCTGTTGTTATTACAGCCATTCTAACTGGGGTGAGGTAGAATCTCAACGTTGTTTTGATTTGCATTTCTTTTATGGATAGAGAAGTTGAGCATTTCTTCATGTGTCTATTGGCCATTCTTATTTCCTCTTCAGAGAAGTCTCTCTTTAAGTCTTTAGCCCACTTATTAATCAGGCAGTTGTTTCTTTGAGGAATTGTTGTTGGGGTATTTTTTTTTAGTTCTAAGTATATTTTAGATATGAGACCCTTGTCCGTTGTATGGCTAGTGAAGATCTTCTCCCAATCCGTGGGCTTTCTATTGACCATGGCAAGCTTTCTTTTTAAGTCAATATATATCTATCCCCTTTTATTTTGATTTTCATTATATTATTATACTACCTTGGTCACTGGATTTAGTTATACTAGAGCTTGTAGACAGCCTGGTTTTTGTTTCAGCAGTTTTTACAGAGTATGAATGTTTGAGTAACAGAAATTGGTACCTGTCAATCAGAAATATACAAGTCTTTTTTTAATTTTTATTTATTTTTATTGTGAAAATACTGTACAGAGGGGTAACAATTACATGGGCAAGATAATGAGTACATTTCTTATCAAGCATTGTAGCCTCCTCCTTTGTTTCCCCTTCCCATCCCTTCCCATCCTTCCTCCCCTCCCCCCCACCCAATCCTCCCAGCCTTCCCACCAAAGTTGTAAAGTTCATTTTCGACATAACGACTTGTACCTCTCATTGTTGCAACAGGTCCACCTGTATCCTTATTTAAATGACTTGTTTTTCCCATTCCCCTCCACAAATTATACAGACATCAAATACAGTGAAAGCAGGGGTTATACTGTGGGGGAGGGACATATAAAGCAAGTCTTAAAGTCAGTAAAATTACAGTATTTGCTTTTCCAACATTACTTATATTTATAATCAGTACTCTACTAAGAACATCTATTATACATGCTCTGAAATTTTTATACTGTATTTTATACTGTATTTTATTCCCTCCTGTTGCAAATTGCTTCATCATAATCTCATCATTTAATATTTTTATTTAGTATCTAGAAACAAATTACTTTACTTCTCAATTGTCTTTTCACTGAATATCAACTTCCATTATTTATAGAATAAGTTTATTCTTTTAGTTTAACTCAAGAAATATTATTCTGGCCGGGCGCTGGTGGCTCAAGCCTGTAATCCTAGCTACTCAAGAGGCTGAGATCTGAGGATCGCGATTCAAAGCCAGCCTAGGCAGGAGAGACCCTGAGACTCCTATCTCCAATAAACCACCAGAAAACCGGAAGTGGCACTGTAGCTCAAGTGGAAGAGCACTAGCCTTGAGCTGAAGAACTGAGGGACAGCACCCAGGCCCAGAGTTCAAGCCCCACAGCCAACCAAAAATAAATTAATTAATTAATAAGAAATATTATTCTATTTTCTATTTACTTCCTCCTCTTTTCTGCCATGACTAGGTAGGATATTCAATTACAAGCCTTGTACTAAGCTAGAGCTACTTTAACCTTACCTTCACAACTTTAAGATCATAGAATTAAAATTGTCTAAAATTTTAAACCTCTGGCTCTCCCAAGAAAAATTTGTTTTCATAGTCTTTTAGACACACGGTTGTTTTAAAACTTGCTCTCCTCTGGCATGGTTTAATTTCATGGATAACACAAGACAATTAATTCTCTCTGTATCTCTCTGTCTCTCTCTCTGTGTGTCTGTGTCTCTGTCCCCCTCCTCAATTCTCCGATTTTTTTTTCTGCCGTGTTTTTGCTATTGAGCTTAAGTTTTCTTCACCTCTGAAGCTTTTCTACTGACCTCCTAAGAAGTTATGAAGGAAAATACAGGTATTGAATGATTTTATTTTATATTTGAATATATCATCATTCTGGACACACATTTAATTGATCATTTTGTTTTTGAAACATAATCTGATACTTTCAGTTTGGAATTGTAAAGGCATATTTTTATTATTAATTATTAATAAGGTTTTTTAATTGTGAAAATACCATACAGAGGTTTACAATTACATGAGCAAGGTAATGAGTACATTTCTTATCAAGCATTGTTGCCTCCTCCTTTGTTTCCCCTTCCCATCCCTGCCCTCCGATCTCCCCTCCCCCCAAAGTTGTAAAGTCCGTTTTTGACATAACCTCTTGTACATCTCATTTTTTTCCCTTCGTCTCCCCAAATGATACCAACATCAAATACAGTGAAAATAGGGGTTATACCATGGGGGAGGGACATACAAAGCAACAAAGAAATCATCTTATAAATATGGTAGAAACAATAGCAAGAAAGAAAAACTCTTTGAGTCCTTATCTTGGGGTTCATTTCACCTAATGGTCAACCTATCTGACCGTTTCTGCTTTTCTCAGACATATACTAGTTATTGCAAATAAGGGAAACCATGGGACCTATGTTTCTTTGGGTCTGGCTTACTTCACTCTATATATTTTTTTCCAAGTCTTTCCATTTCCTAACAAATGGGGCAATGTCATTCTTTCTGATGGAGGCACAGAATTCCACTGTGTATATATACCATATTTTCTTAATCCATTCATCTACTGAGGGGCATCTGAATTGGTTCCATATCTTAGCTATGGTAAATAATTTTTAATTGCCTTGAAAATTCAGCACACAAATAAGAATTTAAATAAATTATAATTTATTGGTGTTGTAATCTGAGTGATTTTTATCTTTACCCAAGTGTCTTGAGCAAGTGCATTATCAACCATTTGCTTGATAAGTTGCTAGGATATTTAATTTAGGTCTTTAATTTTTCAAAAACTTCCTAATCATCTCCTTTTCTGTTTTTCTCCCCTTTTCCTGTGTTTAATATTTCTGAAGCCCTAGTTTCATTTGTAGTACCTGTTGAACTGGAACTTCGTTTTCTCTTTCTCTTAGAGGTGGGAGAACTTTATTTCTGTCAAGGGTTATTTAGATATTTATAAAAGCAATTGTTAGTCACACAAAGTTACCAATTTAATGCAAACTGCATCAGGCAGCTAATGGTACACTAAGTAATAATGTCATGTACAAAATGATTTATTTTTACCAAAAAAGCAATGTACAGAGGGGTACATAATACATAATTCATGTATTGAGTACATTTTTTTAACAGTGTCACCTTCCCTCATTTCTTCCAGGTTTTACCCTTCTGATACCCCTTCCCTCAAGTTGTATAGTTAATTTTCAACCTAGTGTCTAGTAACTATCACTGCTAAATTAGATCATGCTTTGTCCCAGTTTATGTGATTTTGTGGGCTTTAAAGGCCTATTTGTACTTACCTTGGTTTTTATTGATTTTCTTCAAAATGCTTTGTCTTCTAAAATTGGTTTGAGTATTTTCATATCAACTTTCATATTTTAAATGACAAAAGCCTGTTTTAATTCTCTCATCATTCATTAAAAATACTTTGTTTTTAATTCTTGGGTGCAAAAATCCCTTAACCCTATGAGAGCTCTGATAGTTTTTACTTCATTTTTTTCCTTAGTACTATTTAAAACCTCTTCAAAACCTTTCCAAAGTTTTTTAAAATTATTTTTACATTCTTTGTTTGATCTTGAAGAATTTTTTATAGGAATGATGGTTTGTAGTGCTAATGTTTGTGGATTTTTGCCTTAGTATTGTTGAGTAGCAGAGGTATTCTAAATCTCAGTGATCTTTTGAGTTACCCTGTATATTTCAGCTGAGCTGAGACATAATATGTTCTAAGGATCTTCAAATTTATTTCAATAAATCATGACTGCTCCATGTTGAATTCATCCTTAGGCAAGATAACTTGAGAAGTTCTCTTGCAGATATTGAAAGTACAAGAACCAATTGCTATTTAATAATCCTGTTTCTTCCATTGATTTTTTCTATTTACTTAACATTGTTCAGATCAAAGCACAGGCTGAGTTCATCATAGATTACTCTATGATACTATAAAGTATAATATAAATACAAAGTGTATTAATTATGAACTCCCCTGAAAGATGACTTTTGTCTGTAAACTTGTTTAGGAATGCTTTATGTTAACATTTGTGATCATTAACACAGTCTCTTTTTCACATTTATAGATAGGCCATTTTAAATTTCTAATGAGCAACTAAATGCCTGGTTGTATCCTTGGAACTTTGGTGTTCTCTAGTGAGGAAAAACTATTAAAATAATGAATGAGAATGGTTCTGAAAAAAAGAATTAATTATTGAGAACATAAAATATAAGAGATTTGTGGATTCTAAATAGAATATATTCAGAAGTCATTGATGATTATGATTTTAAATAATTATACATGTAATTTAATCATATTCATTTTATTTTTTTGGACTTAGCTACTTTAAGACCAATTTTGAAGTAGATAAAATTTCATACAATCAATTCATTTGAGAAGTCTATGAAATGTATAAAGGAGTTCCTTGGATTTTTCTTTCTACTGAAATAGTTTTAGCTTTCTGAGCTATATTATGTAAGTGCTAGTGGTCATTAACTCCTCTTCCACTTTTATAATCTCCAGAAGTTGATAACTATGTTTAGAAATATTAATTTATTATTGAATTGATGAGTTTTTATGAGGAAGCAAAAGTAAATCAATGAATATAGTTAACTTTACTCAGAACACATCTCTACTTTTGTGATTCTTTGACTGATATTTACCTTATAGAATTTATTTTTCTTATCCTGAAAAGCCATATTTGTTTCTAGTATATTTAAGTATCCTAATAAATTTTCTACTTTTAAAAAAGTCCACATTGGTTCTTATTTTTCCATGTTTTTTATTACTCATTCCTTTAATTTTTTTCCTTTAATTGCCCCCAAGTTGATATTCTCCTCATATCTCTTCATATTTCATTTATCTTTAGATAATTGTCCAGCATGAGGCAAAATTATTGAAATACTTGGCACACATAAATATCTATGGCTTCAAAAGAAGAGGATTTCAATACAATCATGGAGAATATGTGTGAATAAGTCATCCACTATGGAGTCCTGTTATGAAGACTTAATGTAGCTGTTTTTGCTAGTTTGGAGGTTCTGGTCTCATTCAGAGGTGAGGCCAAGAAGGAGAAAATAGATCACTCAGTATATTCTTGGTTCTGTATGTTAGCCTAATCTTCTGTGTTTTTTTTTAATGTACTACTTCCTGTCCACCATAAAGGGAACAAATTGTTCTGCCATTTGTTCCTATTTCCATGATATTTAAATACATGGGACCAAGCAACCACACATTAAAATATCTGAAAATTTGAACAAAATAGAATGTTTATCTATTTTAATTTGGTTTTGTCATTTTAGTACATAAAATATAGCTTTTTACCTTTTTCTCTTTGATAAATATCAATGGTCTGAATGCTAACAGTTCTAAAGTCTGATTCTCTGAATCTGATGTAAATTATTGTCATCAAAGACATAGATAGGTGTATTCTTCCAACTATTTTTGAAGATTAAATTTAATAAATCTCTATTCAATGGTGCATTATATTATTTTAATCTTTATTTAACATCCAATGATTGTTTCATTCATTTTATTTCTATGTAGGAAAAGTATTCTGCTTACTAGCATGAGGAGATATAAGTGGATATTTGTGTTTATAATGGAAAGAAGAAGACAGCATATCTCCTGGTAAATGCTGTCTAATCAAAACAATAAAAAATAGCAAGACCTTATTGGACTGCTATTGATCAAGATGTACTGTCCCTATCAATTAGCATGTTGAATTGAAACCCCATTGCCCAAGTACTTAGAGAGTTCTAACTAAGATTTTCTCACTGATATTAGTTGTTTATATTATCATAAATTAAATAAAATATAATCCTCTTTTAATTCCAAATTTACTATATTGATTTTTCTTAGGCTTTATTTTTTTCTGTTTTCTTTCCATTATTGTTAAATTCTGTCCAGTCCCCTGACAGAATGCTCATCAAATGCCGCATTTTTTCCTCCTTTACTTTTGATCCTTTAAGATGTTTCACATTTCCATTTAAGAAAATAACTGACTTTTAATATTTTCCTAGTCATTTTGCATAGACAGTGTCAACTATGTCGTGGTCTACAGGACAAATAGAAGAGCAGATTTGCCTCATCTTTTTTAAATAGTGATAAAATTGTACTCATGTAAACTTCAAATAAATTTCCAGAAATTATTCTCTAGAAACTAGAAAGAATTGTATTTTTCTTATCAAACCAAAAAAAGTCAGTTCTATATGGGAAAAACTAAAACTTTAAACACATCAAGAGTTTTCTCTTAATTTTTTCCTGCTTTTATTGGAAAGCTAGCATTAGTTCATCATTTGTATTATTTTCAAAAGTATAAACTTTTTATAGTTTTCCTCTGAATATTTATAACAAAATTTAAAGGAAACAGTAAATTAAAATTCAAACTATTAATCATTAATAAAAAGAGTGACGAACAAAATATCTAATGTCTCATCTTCAATAAAAGTCTTAACTCAATTTTCGATAAAATAACTTTGTTTTGTGTTATATTTGTGATATGACAGCAAAATGATTGAAAATAGAATATCTGAAGTGGGAAATGAATTTGAATTCTTCAGTTTTTCAGTTAGTAATTGGTCCTTGGAGAATATAACTCATAGTTAGACTTTTCACCTGTGGTACTGGTCTCTTCTATCTTTTTCTTTTTTTTTTTAAGCTGCTGTGCATTCAAAATTTTTGACAGACACCCTGAGGGAAAATATCTTTTAAAAATTTTAAAAAGAAAGAAGAAAAGAAAACTAACTTTTGGAGTCAAATTATAATTACTTGGTTTCATTCAGTTAAGCTATCTACTTACTGAACTGAAATACTTAAAAAATCCAATTTGGTTTATTTTCATGTTAGGCCATTCTCTTCTATATTTATGGTTTTTGTCTGCTTTTCTTTTTATGAATTTTAAAAATAATTCCTGTCAATATATTATTGAAATGTCAGCATAGTTTATAGCATGACTAGCAAGTTGGAGATATATTATTTTGGGGAATGGTGTTAAAATCAGAATGTTTCCTTACATTCATTGTTTGTAAGAACATAGATCCAGTGGTGTATAGAAAATTTCTTACCCTAATACAATTATTCTTCTCAGACCCTGAGAATGGAAAAAATTTAAAATGACAAAACTAACAAAAATTGAGAAAGATGTGAAACAATGGAAACATGCTTACTAACAGAAGAGCAAGATGATAAAATCATTGCGTCAAACTCCATGACAGTTAGTATCAGTATTCTGCCTTTACAATTCTACACCAGGTTTACCTCTGTAAAAGGGAAAGACAATTACATTAAATTTGAACAATGTTCAGAGCTGCTTTATTTATAAAGGCCTCTTTTATCCCTTTCTATTTCTTTATCCTTATTTATTTCTCATTTTCTCTCTTTTTATTTATATCTCCTTTTACCTAAGGGGAAGGATATCTACATGTCCAACATCACCAGAACAGGTCAAGAATGTTCTTTGTTATTCTATAAAATACTACTGGACAATAAAAATGGTAGTTTAATTTTACCATCTTTATTGTAATCAATAATATTATACAATCTTAAATATTGAAAACTTTCTAACAGTAAGGAAACACACTAATCATAATGAAATATTTTATTAGCTACCAATGGTACTCCAATGCTACCTGTTCACTAATTATATAATCTCTTCCCAAACTTCTCAGATTTCCAATTTGCCACTTTCTGTTATTTTTCATAATTGTGCATGTATTATTTTATAATGAAAATAAAACATTCTCTTTTGCTTTGTGCAATATATCAGTTTCTGGTATTGTTTGGTAAAAAGCCATCTTACCTGGAATGAAATAGAATATTATCCAATAACAGAGTGACAATATTGTATTTAAGTTTTTGAAAGCATGAGATTAGACGAATTGACAAATGTGAATATGAAATGGATTGGAGGTTAAATGAACTTGCTTATTCTTGGCATTTTTATATTGAGAATGCATTCTTGAAATTTTCTTATATCCTGAAGTCATGGTGAATTTATAGGTTACAAAATAGTCTATATCAATAATGAAATGAAAGCTCAATTAAGCTCTGTGTTGGTGCTGTTAACAGTAACAGTTGGAGCTGGACATTCCAACTTGAATAAGATAGCAAAATGACACAAGTTTAACAACTAATACAGCCTTAATTCAGATTAATTGATTAGTTAATTAATTGATGCAAAACTTCAGGATTTTCAGTTTAAATGAAAAAAAATGGTTATTAGTAACTATTTTAATGTTTTAGTTCTTATATGATGAATATTGACAGGTTAAGCTGAACTCTTATTTGCATTGTAACTTTAAATATTCAATCAAATAATCAATGAAATATTCATTAGATTTTCTTTTACATTCCATTCTACTGCAGAAATTATGCACTGCTTTAACTGAAAAATCAGTTTTACTTCAGGTAACAGACAATCTCTTTAAAACAGAAGATTGTATTCTATCAATGAATAGTCTTTAGACATCATATTTGCATGCTTTATAAAATATATAATATATAACAATAATATCAGTAAATTACACATACTTAAGTTGTACCTTAAGGAAAAATACTGGATAAGTATATCAGTAGAAGTTGAGGAATTCTTGAATAGATAGTACCTAAATCTTGCATAAAGTTTGATGGAACAAGTTAAGAGGAATCTTTTAACAAAATAAGTACACATGATATTAAAAAATGAAAGATGCATTCATGCATGTCTGAAAAGTCTTGATAGACTATTGAGTCCTTTAAGCTCAGTGAGTGAAACTGTAAAGGTAAAAAAAGGTGGCAATGTGGGTCTCTTATTCCCTCACACTTTGATGATAGCTCAACAGATGCATTATATATAGATGGTAAGCCTTTAGTAAACTGGAGAAGTATATTGGTTGAAATGTCATTGTGATTTATATACATAAACTGACGGGGCCTCTAAATAAATACAATTCATTTTTTTGGGGGGGGGATCCGGTCGTGGGGCCTGAACTCTGGGCTTGGGCACTGTCCCTCAGCTCTTCAGCTCAAGGCTAGTACTCTACCACTTGAGCCACAACGCCACTTCTGGCTTTTTTCTTTTTTTTTTTTTTATGTGGTGCTGAGGAATCTAACCCAAGGCTTCATGCATGTAAGGCAAGCGCTCTACCACTGAGCCACCTTCCCAGCCCACAATTCAATGTTTTTAAACTTAGCCTTATAATAGAAAAAAAAATCCCACAATATTTAGTGACTAAATAACACTGAATATGATATGGTTGGCTGAAGTCATAATGTTATAAAAATCAATTTATTGGTTTAAAAATAGCATCCAAGTTGTATATCTAATAAGAATGTCTGTATGTTATCTACAAAAAGTTGTATAAGAATATTTTTATCACCAATGAGGACAAAGCCATCAGTTTATCAAGTTTGGAAGATTAGTGGTTTTATGTAGAACGTCACTGAGAACATTTTGACCTATTATTCCAAGTAAGTAGAAACTTTACAGATAAAACTACACTAAAGAAGCTGAACATTTTACTTCATAATGTGACTTTTTTGTTGTTGATCTTGGGGCTTGAACTCTGGGCCTGGACCCTGTCCTTCAGCTCAATCCTAGTACTCTGTCACTTGAGCCACAGAACCACTTCCAAATATTTTACTTCATAGATGTGAATTTCTACTAATGGTTGATAAAAATTGTTATGAACTCTGAAATAGACTGACAGAATATTACATAATAGTCAATGCAATAGTACCTAAAATAAATTGCATATGTGACGAGAGTTGCAATGAGAATGTGCTCACAAAATAGCAAACACAGAATATAAGGAAAAGCCATGTTGGCTAGGTTAGCATAGGTTTAGGAGAAAGTGAATGTATGCAAATGATCCTTTGCCTTTGTTGGTGCCTTTGTTGTCCGGAGAACATTGGCATATTGTTGTTCTAAATATAAAGAGCTCTGGGAAATACCATTGAGCTTTATGAGAAAGAGGTAATCAAAAACAGAATTTAGTAACATAAAAAAGCCTTGCTGCCTCTCTCAAGATTCAAATGTAGTTTGGGATATTGTCATACAATGAGTAATAATGAATAACAATATACATTCTGTTGGCATGCTTTGAGTAAAATCATGCAGCCACCATACTAAATATATACAGGGCTTGAGAATAATTCAGTATTAAAAGCAGATCATTGAAATGTAAATATAAGTCAGTATGTCAAATAAACCTTTGATATAAAATAAATTTATCTTTTAAGTGATTTTAGTACTATCTCAGCCTTCAGAAATAGTCATTTAGTTCAGCTTATGTTAACTTTAATAATCAAAATAGAAATTATTATTAGGCTTAAAATCTCTGACAGGAGTATGCTTATTTCAGAAGGCTGAATATAAAATTGAAAGACAGATGTAGGTGTTTGCTAGAAAAATAAATTTAAATATCCACCTTTTTAAAATATGTAAATCAATGACAATTGTTCATTTGCACACAGATTCCTGGAAGGCAAAGGAAATCATCTTTTCTTTTCCTTTTTGTTTTTTTTTTTTGGAATGTCAGAGGAAGAAAGAGCATATGCTTGGACTGTGCTGCTGCTGCTTCTTCCTCTTCTTCCTCTTCTTCTTCCTCTTCTTCTTCCTCTTCTTCTTCCTCTTCTTCTTCCTCTTCTTCTTCCTCTTCTTCTTCTTCTTCTTCTTCTTCTTCTTCTTCTTCTTCTTCTTCTTCTTCTTCTTCTTCTTCTTCTTCTTCTTCTTCTTCTTCT
>NW_012267408.1:52415-59903 GCF_000151885.1 Dipodomys ordii
TCTTCTTCTTCTTCTTCTTCTTCTTCTTCTTCTTCTTCTTCTTCTTCTTCTTCTTCTTCTTCTTCTTCTTCTTCTTCTTTTCTTCTTTCTTTTTCTCTCTTCCTCTTCTTTCCTGAGGAGACCAGGTCAGCTATTATTGTGTGCTGCCCTTGTGTTGAGGGATTTTGTGGAGAGGTCTGCAGTGATTCTGATTTTCTTTCTATTTTCATATAGTTCCTTCTTTAATTTTTCAGTGTTTGAAATCAATTGCTTACTATTCTGATGTTTACTATGATGTGTCTAGAAATGTTTCTTCTTGGATCCAGTCTCCTGGGGGTTCTGTATATTTCTCTTAAGCAGGTTTATTCTCTTAAGAGTGGGCAAGGTTTCAGCTATTATTTTAATGAATAGGTTTCTGATATCATTACTACTTAATTCTTCCCCCTTATCAATCCCAATTATGTGTAGATTTGATTTCTTAGCTAAGTCTGCCAATTTCTGGACTTCTCCTTGGTAGAGTCTGAGTTATTTTCCATACTTTTGACTTTTTGTTCTAACTCCTCTGCTTTACCCTCGATTTCTGAAGTTCTATTTCTCATTTCACTTACTCTGTTACCTGTGGATTCAACTGTGGTTTGCACTGTGGAAACTGAACATTTTATTGTTCCAAGATCAGTTCTCATAGTGTCCATTTCATCTTTTAAATTCAGGGAGTCTTGGATTTTCTTTTGTCATTTCTTCATTGTGCTCTTGAGGTTGTTTTTGCATCTCCCCTTTTATTTTATTGACCAATTCCGTCATCGTTTCTTTAGTGGTTCTTTTGTCATCCATCTCTTCTTCATTCTCACTAGAGTCCTTCCCTGAATTGTTTTTGGCTATTGGATTTAGTTTGTTGTCTTAATTGCTCATGGATCTGATCATCTTTCATTGTGATTTAGGCATTTGGGTTCAGAGAATGTCAGTGCTGAAAATCTTTTCGCTATGATTTGTCCCTACCAAAATGTGTGTTGGTATTTTGTTCCAGTGTTACGGTATTGATAGGTATCAGATATCTGGAGAGATAATTAGATCACTGGGGTGTACTTCTTGATGAGTTTAATGTCCTCCTCAAGAGAACTGGTTAGATTTAATGACTAGATTAGGTTTCTCAGGAGTAAATTAGGTCTTGACAAAATAGATTAATGACCCTGACAGTAGGTAGATATAAACCAAGGGGACTGCTGGTGTTTTGTTTTTCCTCTCCTCTTGCCATGTTATATTATCCTTATGAGTTCCTCCCCAAAAGATCAGTAGATGTCATCAATAGATGTCAGTCATGTGCTCTTCAAACCCAGAATAAACAAGATAAGATCTCTCATTATAAATTTAATGCTGAATTATTTTATAGTTGTTATGTCAGCAAATGTATTATGTAAGCTAAGTACACAGAGTTAAAGAACACAAAATTAAAGATAAATTTACCTGCAGAAAATAAAAATTAAAATTTCCAACATTTGTTTTGCATATTAAACCCAGCAATAAAAATGGCTTTTTTTCTTCCTTCCTGTCTTTCTTTTCTTTTTTAAGTTTTCATTTTTTTATTTCATTGTTACTGTAAAATGATGTACAGAGGGGTTACAGTTACATAAGTCAGGTAATGAGTACATTTCTTTTTGAACAGTGCCACCTCTCTCTCTCTTTTTCTCCTACTTTTCCCTTCGGGATCCCACCTTTTCCACAAGTTGCATAGTTCATCTTCAACAGTGTCTACTGACCATCACTACTGCGTTTGTTCACCCACTGCGACAACCTTTTTGTGTTCCCCTTATCCTACCCAAAACAGATAAATTCACATACAAGACAAAAGCTACAGAAATAAAAAACAGTGACAAAAGAAAAAAAAAGAAACAAAATAACCTAAAACCTTATTTCCATTTCTTCGAGTTCAATTTGGTAATTTGATTAAATGCTCATAGCTATTGAACCGTTGTCATCATCTCCTAAAGATATCATCCTTTGGTCTCACTGTGTGAATATCTGGAGTCCTGTATAGTTTATCATGCCTAAGTGTATTTTCTTTTGTCTTTAACCATCGATTGTGTTTACTTGTAGATTTATAGGTCCTTTTTAGTTACAACATAGGACGGAAACCATGCAAGTACATTTCTTTGGGTCTAACTTAACACATTTTTTCCCAAGTCTTTCCATTTCTTTACAAATAGTACAATACTATCTTTTCTGATGAAAGCATAGAACTCGATTGTGTAAATATCCCATACTTTCTTGATTCATTCATCATCGGCTAAGGAACTTTTCCTTCCTTCCTTCCTTCCTTTCTTCTTTCTTTCTTTCTTTCTTTCTTCCTTTCTTTGCTTTCTCCCCAGCTTCGTTGTCTTGCTCAATTCTTATCTTTCTCTCATTTTTTCTTTATTTTTCCTTCCTTCCTTTCTTTCTTCTAATCTGGATAAAATAGATATAAATAGGTATAAATAGCAAAATAGGTACAAATTATTCTAGGAATTCAAGATAGTTTACTTATACAAAATAATTCCTCAACGTAATATCACCTGAATAGATTTACACGTGAAAAACAATGGATTATTTCAGAATTTACACAAAAGGTACACAACAAAAATCTCCATACTTGCCAGGCACCAGTGTCTTAAGTGTGTAATTCTAGCTACTTGAGAGGCTGATATTTGAGGAACACAGTTTGAAGCCAGCTGGAGCAGGAAATACTGTGAGACTCTTATCTCCAATAAACTAAAAAAAAGCCAGAAGTGGTGCTGTGACTCAAGTGGTAGAGCTCTAACCTTGAACACAGTCGGCTCAGAGACAAACCCCATGCCTTGAGTTCAAGGCCCTCTGCCCCAATCTCCATATTATTCCTGTAGAAACTATAAATTACACGGAACTTGTATTTTCTGTTAAATAATACTTAGAAAATATTTTAAAATAAACATTATTATAATAAATGATAATGTATAAAATATTATTGTGAAAATCAGCAATATGAAAAAGAGTGAATATTATTATTTCAGTTCTTAATTAAAAGGGGAGATATAGAAATGCTTAGAAGCAAAAAAAAATAAAATGTAATTGGTATTAGAATTGATACACCAAGCTGATAGAGTAGGTAAAACAATGAAGATAAATATACAAGGATTGAAAGTCACTGGTGACTCACACCTCAATCCTAGGTACTTAGCTGGAGCTATGGCTTAAATGATATAATGGTATCCTTGAGCAAAATTGTTCAGAAACAGTACCAAGACCACACTAGTTCAAGACTTAGGACCTCAACAATATATATATATATATATATATATATATACATATACATATACATATATATAATATTCTCTAAATATTCAAGTAGCAATTTAATTTGTGAGCTTAGATTCAAAATGTGAAAAGGTTTAATACAAGCTAACACACAAAATAAAACAGCTGGTATCAGTGGCTCACACTTATAATTCCTAACTACTCAGGGGGCTGAGATCTGAAGATTATGGTTTGAAGCCAGCCTGGGCAGGAAATCCCTGTGAAACTATTGTTTCCAGTTACCTGCCAAACTATCTTGAAGTGGACCTGTTACTAGAGCACTAGCCTTGATCAAAATAAGCTCAGGGACAGGGCTTAGGTCCTGAATTCAAGCCCCAGAATCAGAAAACCAAACAAACCAAACAAACAAAACCACAGCAAAACAATATTCACAATAAGACACTTGAAAATTATTGGAGAAAAGCATACATCTACATGAAAATAAAATAAAAAGGTATAAACACATGCAATAGTATTTCTTCATTGATATTTAACATCAGTATTCTAGGTATGTAACATATCATCAAAAGGATTGACAGATATGTCCTATATCACTAAGTTATGTTCGGATTTAAATGGAGCTTTAAGTAGATGAAATTCCAGGTAGGCCAAGCTATACAATTTAATTTTAGGTGAAAAATAAAACAGAAAGAATATGATGCATACTGTAAAATTTCAAATGTATTCAAATTTGTTCTTTGAGGCACCATTATTTTTCAACTAAGAGTTTTTATCTGACATATACATAATATCAAACTTAACATTTAAAATATTTGGACACTTGCCTGTGTATGTAGATAGTCATAAGACCAATAAAAATTAAAATAATTTAAAAATAGACAATAATTTGCCATTCTAAACTGCAAATTAAAAATAAACATGTGTAATGATTGTCAACCTTAGTAAAAAACCACCCTATATCATTAGTAATTAGAACAATTCAATTTAATGCAAAGACAAATATATCATATAAACACCCACACACGCACACATACACACACATACCTAAATAGGATATTTCACCCACTAAGATGGTAAGGATTTTCAAAGTTTGAAAGTTTAGTGTGCTGAATAAAGCATAAAGTAAAAGAATATCTTAATTGTAGGTAATTAAACTCATAAAAATGACTCATTCTAGTAAAAGTAATGAAAGGAGTCATTTTGGGGTGTAATTACTCCTGAAATAAACTAATGATATTAAATAGAAAAATTCAGACAATTTTTCTAAAAAAGAAAAACACACTATTCACAACTCAAAAAAACTCTGAAATTCCACCTCAACCCAGTTACATTGGCCAACATTGTGAATTTAAACAATAACAAATGTTGGTGGGGATGTAGGGTAAAGGGAGTCCTACTGCACTGTTGGTGGGAATATAAACTAGTACAACCACTGGACAGCTATCAGGAGGTTCTTCAAAAAACTAAACATAGACCTTCTATGTGACTCAGCTATACCACTCCTAGGCATCAAGCCTGAATAGCCAGGATATGATCAAGACACCTGCACATCCATGTTCATTGTCCTACTATTAGTACTAGTCAAGATATGGAAAGGGCCAAATGTCCCACAATACATGAGTGGATCAAAAAATTGTGTGCTTACATACAATGGAATTTTACACAACCATTAAAAAGAATAAATTAATTTCATTTTCAGGGAAATGGATAGAACTAGAACAAATCATGTTAAGTGATGTAAGCCAGGCTCAGAGAGACAAATGGCAAATGTCTTTTATATGAAGAAATTAGATAATAAATGCACTGGAATATGATAAATTATACAGTATTCTAGATATTCACACACAGTGAGGCCAAAATAGGATATCTTTAGGAGAAAATCACATAGGTATGGTTCACAAGTGGTTCTTCATATTTGTCTAAAATAATAGACATATCAAAAAGAACTCAATCTTGGTGATGGTGGTTCAAGCCTGTAATTCTAGCTACTCAGGAGGCTGAGATTTTAAGACCATGGTTCAAAGCCAGGCCAGACAGGAAATGCATTGAAATTCTTATCTCAGATAAAAACACCAGAAAACCAGAAGTGGCACTGTGGCTCAAGTGGCAGAGCGCTAGTCTTGAATAGAAGAGCTGAGGGACAGAGCCCAGACCCAGAGTTCAAGCTCCATAACCGATACATAAATAAATAAATAAACCCCAAGATATGGAAACAAAGCCCTCTTTTTTCTTTTTGTTTTAATTTTTTGTTTTATTTTTTGATGATTCTATCTTCTTTATCTTTTGCATTATGTATTCTTCAGAAGGGATAAGAGAGGGCACAGAAATTGAGGGAAATGGAGGAAAAATGAAGCAGTGGAACCCACTGGACACTCATGAATGTGAACTATACAACTTCTGGGTGGAGATGGAAGTGTGGGACTGGAAAAGAATGAGGGAACAGATGATAATGTATGAAAAAATGCACTCATTATCTGAATCATGTAAATGTAATCCCTTTGTACATTGCCTCTATAATAATAATAAAGTGAATTAACAATAATTAAAAGAGACAGAGATGTGCAATATAGATTTATAGGGTACATATATACATACCACAACTCTCTATACATAGGTATGCATATAAATATTTACACATATATACCATACATTTCTAACTTTCCAATATGTGTTTGTTAACACATATATTAATAGAGAGACAGTTCACTTCTACTTTACACATGCCTTGTCCTTACTACTATCTGTGTTTAGTACAAGATGACCTACATGTTACAAAGAATACTACATCATTATCACTCAGAATAAAAACTCACATTAGGATCTGTGTTTGGGATGAAATACATTTACATTATTATACTAAAAATTCACCTTGCTCAATTTATTCTTCTCTCTATATAGCTAAACATGTCTTCTCACTGTCTCCATATAATTGAATTTTCGTCTTTCAAATAATTTTAATAACATATGACATTCCCAATGGCTTTGTTCCCATATGTACCTATATACATGTATGTATGTATATATATATATGTATATACATGTATTTTTGTAGGTATGGATATGTACAGGAATATATGTGCATATCTATATCTATAAATATATATTTATTCCTGTTCTGGTAAGATATTCCTTTACAGTACTGAAAAAAATGTCCATAGGCTTAATGTACCAATTTATTTTCCTATTCACCTACTGAAAGACATCTTGAGAGTTTCCAAATTATGGCAATTATGAATAAAGCTGCTACAAACAGTGCTATGCAGGTTTTTATAGACATAAGTTTTAAACTCATTTGGGTAAATTCCAGACAGGGTAATTGTCAGACCATATGGTAAGAGTTTGTTTAGTTTGGGAAGAAACTGCCAAGCCATCTTGCCAAGTGTATGTACCATTTCTTGTTTCCACTAGCACTGAAGGAGAGTTACAATTCCACTGATCAAGTTTGGTTTTACTAACATTGCCATACTCGCAATTTGTGGTAGTATATCAGTTTTTAAATATATAATTACTTAATGGTAAATGATGTTTTAAATTTTACATCTTATATATATTTGCTATTTCTTTTTCTTCTTTTGTCAGGTATCTTCTTTAGATCCTTTGCAAATTTTTCATTCAATCTAATTATTATTTTAGTATTTTGAGTAACATTTATTTTCAGATATATCTTTTTATAATTTTTTAAATTTATTTTTTCTTACCATCCCTGCCCTCCTATCCCTCCCCTCTCCCCCCGCCAAAGTTGTAAAGTTCATTTTTCTACATAACGTCTTGTATAATGGGTCCACCTATAACCCTATTTAAACAATTTGTTTTTTCCCTTCCACTACCCAAATTATACCAACATCAAATACAGTGAAAACTGGGGTTATACCATGGGGGAGAGACATACAAAGCAACAAAGAAATCATCTTATGAATGTGTTAGAAACAATAGCAAGAAATAAAAACCATTTGACTCCTTATCTTGGGGTTCATTTCACCTAACATTAACTTATCTAACCTTTTCTGTTTGTCTCAGACATATACTAGTTATTGCAAATAAGGGAAACCATGGGACCTATGTTTCTTTGGGCCTGGCATACTTCACTTAATATAATTTTTCCAAGTCTTTCCATTTCCTAACAAATGGGGCAATGTCATTCTTTCTGATGGAGGCATAGAATTCCATTATGTGTATATACCACATTTTCTTGATCCATTCATCTACTGAGGGGCATCTGGGTTGGTTCCATATCTTAGCTATGGT
>NW_012267408.1:64173-162570 GCF_000151885.1 Dipodomys ordii
TATATATATATATGTAGAGAGAGAGAGAGAGATCACATTTTCTTGATCCATTCATCTACTGAGGGGCATCTGGGTTGGTTCCATATCTTAACAAATTAATTACTTTTACAAAGGGATTTCATCCCTATATTTTGTCAAAATACCATTTGATGTTTTGAGCTTATCATTTTGACAGTATTATAAACACAATCTTTTTTTTTTCAGTCGTGGGGCTTGAACTCTGGGCCTGGACGCTGTCCCTCAGCTCTTCAGCTCAAGGGTAGGGCCCTACCACTTGACCTACAGCACCACTTCCAGTTTTCTGGTGGTTTATTGGAGATAAGAGTCTCATAGACTTTCATGCCTGAGCTGGCCTTGAACAGTGATCCTCAGATCTCAGCCTCCTGAGTAGCTAGGATTACAGGCATGAGCCACTAGCGCCTGGCTAAACACACTCTTGTGTTACAATAAAAATAATATATTTCTCAGAAAATATTGTACTCATTTACTCAGTATTTTGGGTGGTAGTCAGTCTTATTTATTTATTTATTTAATTTTTGTGTCCATCATGGGGTTTAGAGTAGTCACTATCCCTGAATTTTTTGCTCAAAGCTAGCACTTTACTACTTGCAGGACAACTCTACTTCTGGATTTGTGGTAGATAATTGGGGATTTCACACATTTCCTGCCCAGGCTAGCTTTGAACAAAGATCCTTACATCCCAACCTCCTGACCTAATAGAATTATAGGGGTGAGCTATCTGTATCTTGTTGTAGTCAGCCCTTCATAAAAGTAAACTAAGATGATCTTTTCACTGTCTAGTATAAGCCTACTTTTCTCTTGTTGTTTATTAGTGCAAAATTTCAGTACATTTATACAGACATAGGCTTTTTATTTTTTTTAAATACGTTTTTATTGTAAAAATACTGTACAGAGGGGTTACAGTTACATGAGTAATGAGTATATTTCCTGTCAAGGATTGTTACCTCTTCTTTTGTTTTTCCCCTACCCTCCATTCCCTTCCACCTCCACAACTACACTCCCGGCCACCCCCCTTCTCTCCCCTCCTAAATTATTGTTTGGGGTTTTGGGGGTTTTTTTGGGGGGGGTCTGGTCGTAGGGCCTAAACTCTGGACCTAGGTGCTGTCCCTCAGCTCTTCAGCTCAAGGCTAGCGCTCTACCACTTGAGCCACAAGCCACTTCCGGCTTTTTTCTTTTTGCTTATGTGGTGCTGAGGAATGGAACCCAAGGCTTCATGCATGCAAGGCAAAGGCTCTACCACTGAGCCACCTTCCCAGCCCCAATCCCACCTAAATTGTAAAGTTTGTTTTTCAACATAGTGTCTTGGACATCTCATTGTTACTATGGGTCAACCTATGTATCCCTATTTAATCATTTTGTTTTTTTTCCCTTCCCCTCCCCAAGGTAGAGAAGTGTATATACAAGATGCAGGGCACTGACATCAAATACAGTGAAAACAGGGGTTATACTGTGGGGGAGGACTATACAGAGAAACAAAAAAATCACATGGTACATTATAAATACGTTAGGAACAACAGCAAGAAAGAAAAAACAACTTGTGTGCCTATCTTGGATTCATTTCGCTTAACATCATCTTATCTGGTCATATGTACATATGAGTTTTGTTTTTAATCATTCTATTTCATTCCAGGTTTCTGAACAAAGTAGAAAATCAGACAACCCTCACTTCTTTTCATAGTTCTTCAAAATTCTAATTTCCACATTATACTCATGTTGTAGCTATAATATGAATTTTGAGTTAGTAATAAATCAGACAGTTTGAAAATGTAAATATTGACTACTCTTTTCTTACATTTATAGTATCTAAGGTAATTTGAACCACATCTGTGATGATTCTTAAGTTGAAAAAATCAATGTTAATTAAGATGGTTCTCATAAATATTTTATTTAAATCTATATTGGAAACCATAAGACTCAAATAATTGGAAATTATACTGAGTCAGCACTATGACCTATTTTTTTTAAATTCAAACTTAAAAAAAATTGACTAGTCAGCAGTCAAATACAGCCTTTGTTTAACAATAATGAAAATTTTTGAAAAAGTCCTTTTGGACATATTGTAATTATCAACTAGATCGTTTCCTGTCTCCCTGATAAATCACTTTAGAACAGAATTGAAAGCACCCATAATTTTTCTCGTTTAGGCTTTTGCTTTTCATCCTAAGCACATTAAGTGATTGAAATTCAAATTTTAAAAGCCCAGCTTTTTATTTCCAGTGGCACTGTTATTCTTTCAGCAATTCACTTGACCTTTCCTTTCAGTCAGTAATAGTGGTAGAAATAATGACTTTTCTACAATAATGATCATAAGAGAACAAATAATTTTTATAATGACAGCCTGTACTTCGTGAAGAAATGTTCTATAAAAGAGAGATTTATTATCATTATTATATAATTTTCTTGTTTGTAAGGCAGTGTAATCATAAGACCTCATTTTTATTTCCGGTACATTTGGATGATTGCGGAATGATCTGAAGTGAGCTTTACAAACCCTTAATTTTTCAGAAAACAATGAAATCAATGTATATTTCATGCTCTAATTTTTTGAAAGATTTATATGTATTTAGAATGGCTTTTTTCCCTGTCCTCATTCCATTAGTTTTTCCCAATTTTTGATGAGATTCAATTTTTTACTCACATGAGAATTGTCCCTGATGATTTCTTGAGTTAATTCTCCAACAATTGTTCCATTCCCTTCTCCTATAATAATTATATTCAATGAGTCTGCTCTTGCAGTTTTTTCAGAACATTAATTAATTCAATGTTTTGTAATTTAAGTTTTTAAAGAGCTTTAGCTTATGTCAATTTACTGTAGTAACTCATAATTTTTAAGGATATAGTGTCTTTATCTAAGAAACCTTTGTGAACATAGATCTTCCCTTTCTCAAAATTATTGTACTGTATTCTTGTTTTGTGCATTTGTGTTTGTGTGTGTGTGTGTGTGTGTGTGTGTGTGTGTGTGCTTTTCTCTGGGATTGATCTTTTGGGCTTGGGTATTGTCCCGTAGCTTTTTTTTTTTACTCAAGGCAATCTACCATTTGAACCAAGGCTCCACTTTTGGATTTTTTGATAGTTAATTGGTGAGAAGACATGCGGACATTTTTGCCCTGACTTTGAACAGAAATTTTCAGACCTCAGCCTGTTGAGTAACTAGGATTATAAGCATGAGCCACCAGTGCCCAGCTATTTGTTGTTTTTATAATAGCATGTCAATATCATAAATGTTATATATATATACTATTATTGTCATATATTATGATAATATAGTTATCATCTTAAAGATGGTAATTATAATAAACAACATTTAGCTCTTAGCCATATTAAATTAATATACTTATTTAAAAATATTTTGTCTACTCGAAGAATACATTTAAAACATCAGGTCAACTGTTATGTATCCTGGACAGAAAATATAATAAGATCAGATATATCAAAAACTTTCAAGACCTTTCTAATGATTAGAACATACAAATTAAAATATTTTATTTCAGAAACAAAGAGTAGTTACCAATGGGAAGAGAAAATTTGCATATCCTATCATATATAATTTTCACTTTATTAACTTGATTATGTTACAGAAAATGAATGGTACTGGATTAAAATGTAATTTACAAGGGAGATAAATTTTATATCTGGATTGATCTTGAAATTGGGTTATTAATTGTTTTAAATACATATTTCTATCATCTTTATACATTTTTATGTTATTTCAGAGTAATTAATATGGAATTCAGATATACATGTGAGTTTTCAGGCTCAAAAGATAATAAATTAAACTGTACTTAAGGCAACACTTCTCTAATCTTTTCCTATTTTCCTATCTCTTAATTCTTCTATCTCTCCCTGAAATTAGGATTCCTTTTCTACTAGGCAGATTATAAAAATCAGAAACCCTTTTTCTCAAATATTAGCTAGGAAAAAATATAATAATTTCCCCCTGCCATTCTACTTAACAGCTAAAATGGAATCAAGACTCTCATTCCAGAAGAGTTCTACAATGATTCAAATGTGTGGCCAAAAGTATCTTGATACATGTGCTCTGCTGTTTCCCACTCACTCTACTATTAGATCATACTGATTTTTCATGGCTGTCCATAATTTATTGAATATCAGCCAGAAAAATGAATAGTTCAGCCTGCATCTTTGAGTCTTTAATTTGAAAACTCTCATGTCATATAAAACTATAATCAGATAAACTTGTCAGGGTTTGCTCTTGCTAATTGATCATTTGTTACAGAGATTTCAGCCAAGACTCTTTACCATGGGCAGGAAAGTGATCACTCTTTTTTGGGGAAGGGGAGGAATAGAAGAGAGTTTTACTACAGAGCAAAGGTACAAGGTACACACTCAAGAATCATTGATTATCCCTTTTCTATACAGAGTTATTCTCACAAGAGTTCCAGAAGTATTCCAGAAGTACTTCCTTTCTTCATTTTTTTTCTCTTCTCATTTGTAGTGGTAATTTTGTTTCTTTTATTTACTGGTAAAACATTGAACTATGAATCACTGATTCTAGTTGGACTGAATTTATGTATGTTCCTATAATATGGGCAATTGAGGGATAATTTAAAAAAACTCTTTCTTGGATTACGATATTTGTGTAAGAAGTCCATCTTTGAATATCCATTGTTACTAGAATATTCTAGCAGGCACAAAATCTGTAAAAGCTTCATATGCATGAGTGGTGGTCATTAGTTACACCTAGCTTCCCTCTGCAAATAAAAAGTGTCTTAAAGACAGAATGAGTGGCTATTTTGAGAAATAGAGAAGCAAGCAAGGAAGCACATAATACTTATTGTAAATAATGAACTTATAAGTTTTAAATACAAAGAAGAAGCTTCTAAGAGACAAGAAGTGGAAGGTATATTTGAAGGAATAATGTGAAGAGCAACTGAATAAATTAGCAGGGAAGATAGTTTATAATCCCAAAACGAAATATTTATCATGGATATGAAGTTTAATTTTTGCTCTTACTGGTGAAGGAGAGAGTCACAGGGAGAGATAGCAAGACTTGTACACATATTTGTCCTTCTTTTATTGTTATTATAAAGGTAAAATACAGCGATGTTACAGCTAAATCAGTCAGGTAATAAGTATATTACATATTAAACAGCATCATCTCTTTGCCTGTTTTCTCCCAGTTTTTCCTTTCTAACCCCCTCTCCAAAAAAGTTGTATAGTTCATTTTCAACATAGTGCTCAGTGAGTATCATTGCTGAATTTGTTGACTCTTTGTCACACTATTTCTGTGCTCTCCTTACACTCCCCCAAACAGATAAACTTACACAAAAGAGAAAAGGTACAGAAATCAAAACCAGAAACAAATGAGGGGAAAAAAAGAAGCAAAATGACATAAAACCTTGTTTCTATTTCTTGGAGTTAGTTTTGATAACCATCATTTCATATGATCATATGCCCATAGGTATTTAACCTTTGTGTTCCTATACTAAGAATATTCACCTTTGGTCTGATTGTGCGAATGTCTATAGTCCTATATAGTTTATCATGTCCAAATATAATTTTTGTCTTTTACCCTCCAGTGTGTTTTTTTGTAGATTTTTTGGGGGGATTGGTCATGAGGCCTGAACTCTGGGCCTGGGCACTGTCCCTCAGCTCTTTAGCTCAAGGTTAGCACTCTACCACTTGAGCCACAGCACCACTTCTGGCTTTTTGGAACCCAGGGCCTCATGCATGGGAGGCAAGCACTCTACCACTGAGCAACCTTCCCAGCCCCTACTTGTAGATTTATAGATGTTGTTGGGAACGTGACCAAAATGGAATGCTATTACACTGTTGGTAGAAATGTAAACTTGTTCAACCCCTCAGGAAAGCAGTATAGAATTTCCTCAAAAGACAAGCCATAGAGCTTTGCTATGATCCAGCAAGGCACTCCTGGGCATTTATCTTATAGAACAACCAAAAGGCCACACTAAAGCTACCAGTATAAGCAAGTTGATTGCAGCATTGTTTTCCATAGCCAAGATATGGAATCAATCCAGATGGCCCTTACCAAGTGAATGGATCAAGAAAAGGTGGTATATATACACAAGGGAATTCTTTGCTTCTATCAGAATGACATTGTAACATTCACAAAGAAATGGAACAACTTGGAAGAAATTATATTAATGGAAGTAAGCCAGAACCAAGGAAACATAGGTTGCATCATTTCCCTCATCAATTGCAACTAGAAAGTGTCTATAAATTTACAAGTAAATGCTTCTCCTCTCCCCTCCCCTCTCCTCCTCT
Source organism: Dipodomys ordii (assembly GCF_000151885.1). NCBI lineage: Eukaryota > Metazoa > Chordata > Mammalia > Rodentia > Heteromyidae > Dipodomys > Dipodomys ordii. The sequence goes on from NW_012267408.1 coordinate 70,441, forward strand.
ACCCTTCTCTTCTCTTCTTTTCCTACCATTTTTCCCCCCAGTCCAGGTCTTGAACTTGGCCTTGGTGTTGACCTGAACTTCTTTTGTTCAAGCTAAAGTTCCACCACTGAAGCCACAGCTCCAACTCACTTTTTTTGTAGTGGAGATAAGAAACCCATGAACATTTTTGCAACAGCTGGTTTAAGAATGATGATTCCCAGATCTTGGTCTCCAGAGTATCTGAGATTACTGGCATGAGCCACCGGCATAGATGTTTACATAGATTTTCATCACCCACAGAGAAAGAATTCAGAGTTGGGAGGAGGTTTTATTACAGAGTAATAGCAAACCCTCAAGGGAGAGTGCATCTCATGATGAGTCGCAAATAGTTCTTATGAGCAAGCTTAAATAAGGAGAGGAAAAGGCTGGGGATTTCTGGAATAAAGTCCACTCCCATTCCTGGTTTTATGTGGATTTTTAGGATGTCATAACATCAGATCTCTGATGAGATAATCCAGTCCCGTAAGGCTCATGATGGAGAGATGACATTTATAGTGAAATAAAGGACAGTTTGGAGTCATCTATATAGGCCATATTGGTCCTACTCAATGCTGACAGCATCTGATTTTTTACCTTTTAAGCAGTTCCACTGTTATTGGAAAGTCAGTGCAGTAGTCAGATTCAGTAGTCAGATGATTGAGATTGCTATCAAAACGAAAAAACTAAAGAAAAAATAGTGAAAGTGACAGTGAAATTTCCTATAGAACAAGTACAGTTTCAATTTAGTGAAATCATGTCATGTCTGGATTGAAAACTACAATTATTTTTACCCTAGGCTTTTGTTATTTTTAATCAAAATTTAGGGGTAGGTGCTTAAATCCCTCCAGGAAATCAATCCAAATGCACGCTACTAGGGAAAGTTCACTAAATTATACTGTATATGTGAGAACCAGGTCCTTCTGACCCCCCAGAGTATGGTTAAAAATAGGCCTCACTCTCTGTTTATGCTAGATATCTGTTGTCTCAGGAATGTTGGTTGTACCTTAATCTTAGGCTCTGATCAAGCCTTTTTTTAATCCTAAAGTGGCTGAGGGATTCAAAGATATGTTCTGAGCTGGGTGCTGGTGGCTCACTCCTATAATCCTAGCTACTCAGGAGGCTGAGATCTGAGGATCAAAGTTTGAAGCTGGTGGAGGCAGAAAGATTCCTATCTGCAATTAATCACTCAGAAACTGGAAGTAGCCCTGTTATTCAAGTGGTAAGAGTGCTAGCTTTGAGCACAAAAAGATCTCAAGGACAGTGCCTAGGCCCTGAGTTCAAGCTTAAGAACAACAACAGCAACAAAATCTGGCTTTTGGTGAGCAATTTCTCAATGTATTGAGATCCTCTCTTTACCTTTTACCAATGGGGATCTCTTCTACATACTTACTGACAGATGTTTTTCAAAGACAGGGGGCCTTGGGGAAGCCTCCTTTTAAGTTTCATTTGTTTATTGACATCCTTTACGGCTAGCTGCAATCAGCATGGGGTCTGCCTACCACCACTCTGCTCTGGCTTCCTGTTGTAGTTTGCCGTTCCCCGTGCTATCTAGCCTGCTTCAACAAATCCACGGTGTATGTAAATGTCTATACAAATTTTCATTTGTTTTATTTATTTATTTTTGCTTACATCAGTTCTTTAATATTGCACAGTGCCTCCGTTTACTTCTTAACACCACCTATCGCTAGCCTCATATGTACTCACTGAGCATCTCTAGCTTATTCTTGGCTGTAAAATTAATGGGAGAAAAGCCCAGAAACATAATGACTATAATTGTATGCATTCATTCTGCTGATCTGTCTTCTGTGGGATCTGTAATCTGGGGGTTATCTTTGTCCATTTGCATACAATGATGAAGCCCAGAGCCCCTCCTACCATGCCCCACCACCCCATCATGACAGAAAGAATAGAATTATGAGGGTCCTGCTGAATGCAGGGAAAGCGAATGGGAAACCAGCAGGGAAGGGTTGGGTTGCTTTACTTACCAAGGGTACCAGAGAACACTTCTTAAAAGAGACAGCTTTGAACTCAGACCCACAAATCTTATGGGTATTTAAATCATAGCTGCTTTTCATTGGTCCTAAATCAAGGAATTGAAGATAGGCTTTGTCCATCTCGTTGAAGGGCTTGTGCTCATTCACATAAGCGAGTTAGCACATGCATTGTGCACAACTCCGCTTGTAGATTACCCTGGTTCTGGAACCCAAATCAACCCAGCCTCTGTGTTTGCGTGTGAGCTCAGTCCAGCAGCATCCACCAACCATCCTCCCACTTGCATTGTAACACGTGGGGTATGCAAGTTCTTCCAGGGCTAGAGGTTAGTGAAGACAGAGAGAAATGTACGTTCATAGCCCTGTTAAGAGTCAGCATGAACCCAAGCACTGCGAGTCAATAAATTCCAATTAAATATATTGCATAACAGTGGAAAATAGATATTATCAGCATACCACATCACAAACACTCTGATGAGCTTCCCTTCTAGATTTGCAATTAGGACAAAGCAATAAGATTGAATATAATCTATCCAAAGTTCTGCCTATTAAAATTATTTCTGCTATTTCTATTGTTACTGCGTCACATCATCTCTTGACAAAATTTTACTGAGAAAGAGAAATGTAAAAATTTCAAAATATGATATCAGGCTTTCTGAACAAGACATTTTAAATTCATTGGGTCTAAGTTTAAACGACTGTTTCTTTATTGAAAAAAATTCTTCGAGGTCTATAATTCAATTAGTGATTTTATAGAAAATTAGTTATTTTAAATTTATATTATATAGTTCCAATAGTCCCATAATGTGAAGGATTGTTTTATTCCATAAATGATATCTTTAGTGCTTTCAGCTGAATTACAATTTCTGAATACTTATGGTTCATATCTGAAGATTTTATTGTTTTCCTTTTTAATTTGTTATTATCTTTAAGTAATTATGCAAAGAAATTCTCATTCTACAAAACAGTATATGAAGACAAGGTGTCTGACAACATTGCCATCCCTTGCTCCTTACTCATTCCTTCTCTCACCGTTTTTTAGATTAAGATTAGGCGATTACATAAATTTCACATATTTCACAGAATTGTGGAATAGTGATACTTAATTAAAGTCACAAACACATTTAACCTCCAAAAGGCACCTTGTCATTATCATGATCCATATAGTTTGTGAATTCTATGAGCTTTGACATTACAAATTATTTTTTCTACATCAGGTGATGTTTGCATTTCTTGCCTTTTGCTTAGGGTAGGCTGTTACCTCTTTCCCTCTCATCCCTCCCATCCCATTGCTGTCTTTGGGTTGTTTAGTTCTTTATCTTCTATGTCCAATGCAGCTGATGGGCTACTTTTTTGTATGTTGTTCCGTTTTATATTGTTTTCTTTTTTATATGTTTGTTTGTACTTTGTATCTCTTATCATTGCTGTAAGAAAATGAAAGCAATGCATTTTTTATTGATAATATAAGAAGGAAATTGTAGCTGAGCACTGGTGACTCACACCTGTAATCCTAGCTACTCAGGAGGCTGAAATCTGAGGATCACAGTTCAAAGCCAGTCAAGGCAGGAAAGTCTGTGAGACTCTTATCTCCAATAAGCCACTAGAAAACCAGAAGTGGCACTGTGGCTCAAGCAGTAGAGTTAAGCTAAGGAGCTGAGGGATAGTGCCCATGCCCAGAGTTCAAGCTCCATAACCAACATAAAAAGGGAACTCTTAAGATTTAAGCTAGAAAAATAATAACTTGTTTCATAAGAAAAATCATTTTAATATTTTAAAGTTAAATATAACCAGCAAGGAGATTAAAAACATAATAAAACAAGCATGAGGCAAAAAAATATTAAAAGGTTAAAGATATAAAATAGAAAGTAAAGGAATTCAATAAAGCTAAAGGGTAAAAGTAAAAGAAAGAGATGTGAATAAAGTTTAAAATAAATGATGCATATCTAGAAATAAAATTAGAAGCAATATACTTTCTATAAAATACTAAGGTGCTCTGTGTTCATTAGATAAAAAGTTTAAAATGAATAATTACAATACTTGGAAAATTAAGAATAAGTATCAAACTCTAAAAAAGTTAAATTCCTAAAAATTAGGTATAATAAAAAGAAAAAATGTCCAAGTTTTACTAAAACCACTTTTACATTAATATTTAAGTCTTTCTGATGTGGTAGCACATGCATTGTCATCCATGTACTTGGGGGGTGGGTTCACAATTACAAATTTCAGGACAGTCTTCAATATAAAGTTTCAGGCCCACTATACTGAACAGAAAGACCCTGTTTTGAAAAGTGAAAACAAAACAAAACGAAGAAAACAATAAAATGTAGAGCCTATACAAATGGTGATGATTGTTTATAACTTCAACAAAACAAGAAATGATTGCTGTGGATATTATGCCACAAATAGACTCAGGTAAATGGCATAATAGCCAAATTTTTATTCTGAATCAATCCATCATCTATACTTGTGACTTTGAATGTCTCATTTCAACTATTTTATTTTATTTTTTCTCACTGAGTGTGTTTGTGTGAATTGGGGCTTCATTTCAGAAGCTCCTTGTCTTGTTTTCCTTGTTCATAGTTGGTGTTTTATCACCTGAGTCTCACCTCCAACTCTGGCTTTCTGCTAGTTAATCAGAGATAAGAATCTTGAGATTTTGTCACTAGGGCTGGCTCTGGACCTGACACAGCAGCCTTCTGAATTGCTAAGATTATAGGCCTGAGACACCAGGACCAGATTTCCACTATTTTTATCTTTACCCATTCATGTGTCATTATCTTTCAAGAGCTGCATTAATATATATATGTATGTATATGTATAATTGTAAAAATACTGTACAGAGGGGTTACAGTTACATGAGTAAGGTAATGAGTATATTTCCTGTTGAGCATTGTTCCCTCCTCCTTTATTTTTCCCCTACCATCCCTTTCCTTCCCACCTCGCCAACTGCTCTCCCCACCCCTCAAAAAACTGGAAAGTTTGTTTTCAACAGTGTCTTGCATATCTCATTGTTACAATAGGTCAACCTGTACCTTTATTTCAGCATTTTGTATGTGTATGTATATGCATATACAATGAATATACAAGCACAGGGCAACAGAATCAAATACAGTGAAAACACAGGGGAAGATCATACAAAGGAAACAAAAAAATCACGTGGTACATTATAAATGCATGTGTCCCTATCTTGGGCTTAATTTTGCTTAGCATCATCTTATATGGTCATATGTACATAACTTTTGAACTTTTCTACTTGTCATAAACATACCCTATTGCAAATAAGTAAGACCATGGAACCTATGTTTCTTTGGGACTGGCTTACTTCACTTAATATAATATTTTCCAAGTCTTTCCATTTTCTAACAAATGAGGCGATGTCATTCTTTCTGAAGGAGGCATAGAATTCCATTATAAATATATATATATATATATATATATATATGTATATGTATATGTATACACACACACACACATACACACACCATATTTTCTTGATCCATTCATCTATTGAGGGCATCTAGGTTGGTTCCATATCTTAGCTGTGGTGAATAATGCTGTGATAAACATAGTTGTGCTGATAGGTTTAGTATAGCCTTGTTTGAGATTGTTTGGATATATGCAAAGAAATGAGATTGCTGGGTCATAGGGAAGCTCTATGTAGTCTTTTGAGGAATCTCCATACTGCTTTCCAAAGTGGCTGAAGAAATTTGCACTCCCATCAACAATGCAATGGGTTCCCTTTTGACCACATCCCCTCCAGCATCTGTTATTAGATTTCTTTATTATAGTCTTTCTAACTGGTGATGTGAAATCTCAATGCCTCTTCAGTAAATGGTGCTGGCAGAATTTGTTAAACACCTCTACAAAACTGAAGCTAGATCCTTATACATCACCCTACATCAGAATTAAATCCAAATGGATAATAGACCTCGAAGTCAAATCAGAACCCTGAAAACATTGCAGGAATAGGAGAAACCCTAGGGCTCCTTGACACAGGCCGCAATTTTCTTTTAAAAGACCCAGAAACACAACAAATCAAAGAAATGTTGGACAAATGGGATTGCATGAAACTGCAGAGCTTCTGCATGGCAAAGAACATTGCTAGCAAGATCAATAGAAAGCCCACGGATTGGGAGAAGATCTTCACTAGCTATACAACGGACAAGGGTCCAATAGGGGCTCATATCTAAAATATACCTGGAGCTCAAAAACTTAAATCTCCCAACAAATCCTCAAAGAAACAACTGCCCAATAAATAAGTTTGCTAAAGACTTAAAGACAAACTTCTCTGAAAAGGAAATAAGAATGGCCAATAGACTTATGAAGAAATGTTCAACTTCTCTAGCCATAAAAGAAATGAAAATCAAGAGCTGAATTCTTTAGGACAGATTTCAAGTTCTCACAAAGTTTTGCTGTAATGAATTGTTATTGCAAGAAGAAAAAGGAAAATATGAAGGTAATCAAAAGTCAAAGTTTAGTTTAGGGTCAGACTACTTGCTTCTCTTCCTCTGATATCTCTATACCGTTTATGTCATCACACTAACATGAAATACATTAATATCTCATTTTTAGAGCCTCCTTCTACATTTAAGCCATTATTTTCCTTTTCATCTCAACTTCTCCCACCAACTTTAATTATTTTTAACGTAGCCTCAGACTCCTCTTCTTTTATAACAAACTGTTCTAATCCCTCCTCCAGATACTAAATATGCCATTACAACTGACTCTACTCTTTACACTATAACCAATTTTGCCTTTATACTTTTTCTTTGTAATTTGCATAACTATAATTTCATTTTTATAAATCTTGATCAAAAATATTCTCTTTTGAACTTAGATAATTTTTATGTCCTCTTTTATGGTAAAACTGGTTAACTTACTATATTTTTCCATCCCTAATTTCTTGTTTTGCAGTATGTTGTAAAATCAAATTACTTTTTGTTGTTGTTGTTGATGATCATGGAGTCTGAACTCTGGGCCTGGGCGCTGTCTCTGAGCTCTTCAGCTCAAGGCTACTACTCTACCACCTGAACCACAGTGCCACATCCAGCTTTTTCTGCTTATGTGGTACTGAGGAATTGAACCCAAGTCTTCATGTATTCAAAGCAAGCTCTTTACCACTGAGCCACCTTCCCAGCCCTCATATCAGTTTTTCATTGTCTCCACTGTCTTCCCAATTCAATGCTTAGTACTCATTTTAGTTGGTTGTGATCAGCATTTACAAAAGGTAGCTTTACTTTTTATTTGTAATGATGAAAAAATAGCAATTAAAAACAAGCCAGACACAATACTGATAAGATTATTTCAGAATATTTTGAGTTTAGTTAAAAATATGTGCACAGATATTTATCTTTGGATGATGTGTTCTGTGAGAGAGCCTGTTTTACATATATTTTGCATAATGTTTGCTTCTTTGGAGACTCTAGCCAAATAAGACCATATGATAAATGTTAGCCCATGCTGGAATGACTCTACAGTTGTATATTGGAAACCATGGTTGATAATTGTGGTATAGGCATTGTATAACAATTAGGAAGGGAAGAGAATCTGTGTGAAACAAGAAACAACCAACAATGAGGAGAAAGATGTATATCCAGTAATATGCCCAAGAGATGAGAAACAGAATTTCAATGTGAGAATGCTCTAAAATGTGAAATGAATGAAAAGAAAATGAATAAATTAAAAGACAGAGTAAAATCCTACTGACTGAACAATACCTTAATTTGTAATGAAAAATCAAGTTTAAATTTTTAATAAGCCAGGATAATCATATGCAAATTATTATTTTTACTTTCAACCATTACTCAAATTGACCATACATCATGTGTATTTACCAATATATAGAGGTATCACTCTGTACAAATTATTGAGTTCAACCAAAAATAACTTTTACTTCTGCTTTTACCACCACATTATCCCTAAATTGAAGGGAAAAGCAGATTCCAGAGCTGTTTCTTATTATTTCCATAATGATAGGACTGTAATGGCAGTCTAATGATAGTAGTCCCAGTGACTCCATTCTGAGAAAGAAGTGAGAATTGCACATTTATTTTAGCAAATAAGCACACAGTTAATTATAGCTTTTGGCTTCAGTCCGCCCTTCTCCGGAATCTTTGGAAGCTAGTTTCACATAGTTCATTAAAATAGCAGTTTTTGTTAGAGTGACAATGTTTCTTTTAAAAAAATGATGTAGGCATAAAACTCTTCTGTAACTAAGGACACAGGTCTTCTCTTTCATTGTAAGGATCTAATAACTATTTATTGCCTAAACAAAAGAACAACTCCATGGCTAAGCATTATCTCTCTGTGTTCATCTTGCTTTCAAGAAAATGTGCTTAACATGATATAGTCTTTGCTTTTGTTGTGATCATTAATGTTTGCACTAGATATGTCCTGAATTCATTTGTGTTCCTTGGGATGACAACAGATTTGTACATTTTTAATGAGATCACAGTGAGAGTACTCCTGTTTTATATAGATTACTGAAGTAGTCGAAGGTGCTTCAAAGGACCAGTAATAAAGAACACAATGGAGGCTCACTGAAAGTGAGACAAGGGGGTAGGTTCAAACAATCTAAGGACTAAGGACTTTACTAGAGTATCATGAGGAGAATGTCATTTTGAAAAGTGAAAATAGTGGAGATTGAACCTAGAAGTGATATGGAAGTTGGACAATGCTTAACTGTGACACTCACCATACCAGTTTAACTGAAGAAGTGGTTCCTTAACAGACTCTACCTCTAATAAAGAGAAGGTTGGAAGAAGTTTGTCAATTAGTCACACACACACGCACACACACACACACACACACTCATACACACACATACACACTGGAATTTTACTCACCCATCAAGAAGAATGAGTTTATGTCATTTGCAGGAAAATGAATGAAACTGGAAAATATATATTAAGTGAAGTACATCAGACTCAGGGATACCAAGGACACATTTCCTCTCATATGTAGATGTTAAATCTAAAATCTAAATCTATCTATCTATCTATCATCTATCTATCTATATATATATATATACCCATACATATATACTTATGTATACGTATACATATGTGCATGTATATTTATGTATATATAAACATGTAAACATAAAAGGGTCATGTGAGTAAACTCACAAACATCTTATCTAAAGCACAGGATGTGCTTGGAAGGATTGCAATGCTCTAATTCCTTCAAACAAATACAATTTAATAAAATGAACACCAAGAAGGTGTTAGGTTTGAGGAATAAGATAGGAACTGCAGAGTAATAGAGAGAGAAAGGGTAGGTAAATGCAGTCATAATAATCAATTCAAATTTGTGAAAATAAAACCAGGTAACTTGAATTGGTGTGTGGACTTGGGAATGATAGAAGAGAATGATGATAGTGATAATTGTTCAAGATGTTCTGACAAACTGGCACGTTGATTTAAAACAACTTTCTACAATTGCTTAAAGATAATGATAATAAAAATGAACTATGCTAGATAATCTCTATTGCAATTTCTTGCTGAACCTGAAGCACTCAGAGAAATCTGTATCTTTACATATCATTTAAGTAGCTCTAAGAAGAACACAGATCTAATGAATATACTATCTAATGAAAATCTGTCAATTAGGGGTTCATTGCACCTGCATGCCACCTATATAGTACCTATAAAGTAACTAAATAGTACCTACATATATTCAGCAACATCTATATAAATGAGCTGCTTAATTAATGTGGATCAAGAACACTTTGTCACCATTTTCCTAAAACTGATAAGAAATCAGGAGTTCTAACAATGACTCCAAGTTTGAAGTTTTCAAATTATCATAAAATGAATACAGAAAAATGTCTTTCTTGTATACTGTAGATTGATGTTGAAAATTATATTGCAACACTATGCTTGAAATCAAAGTTCACAAATTATTAAATCTGTGATTACAGTAAAAAAATTTCCAACTAGATTTATATTTATATTTAGATTAATAATTTTAGGATATTTTCTTGGCTAAATATCATAGATGAAATGACACAAAGAGATCTTTCCAGTGATGATATAACTAACCATGTCTATACACACACACACACATATATATACATTCACACATATATACACATATATAAATATATAGCTATAAACATTATATACTCACATATGAATACATAGCTCTAAAACATATAGTTAAAATATAAGTCAATTTATAGAAATGAATGAAGCCCTTTTCAATAATGAAAGATATCTCACAATCTCATCTCCATTAAGCTGAAGATCATCTCAACTACCCTCATTTCATAGGAAGCACTGAAATGACACTAGCCATAAGTAGCAGGAGGAAAAATAGCCAGATATAGCTAAGGAAATGTCCTCAGGCTTCAGGAACTTCAGTTGAAATTTGGTCATCATAGTCATTTCTGATACATAAAACAAGATGACTTCATCTTGCTGACCTTACAATTTTTTTGAGAGACATCAATGTGCAATCAGCAATCACAAGCCCCTGATTATGTGTGAGCAATCCTGAATGTTGGAGCCAGGATACTCTATTATCTCTTCCCTACAACATTCCCCATCAATAATGAATGAAGATTAAACCAACAGAACATTAAATGTATCCTGCACAGCAATTTTGAAGAGGATGAAGGACTAAAAAGCAAATTCTATTTACTAGTATTCATAGATCTGAATAAACTAAAGTGTACAAGAGAAAGACAAGGATATTCACAATCACTAAACAATGCCTTACTAACTAAAATATTAAGATATTTCCTCTAAATATGCAAAATCAAGCAAAACCTCTGGTTGGAATTTCAGGTTCAGGGCAAATTTCCTTTACTCAAATATTTTTTTCCTCAGACTGTAACTAATATAATCTATGTCCCTTTCCTCTATGAATAAACTTTTTATTCAATCATATAAACAGGTTCGCCTTAATAGCAAATGTTTTAATTTCTAATATTGCTGAGTATAACGAAGACTGAGAGTCCACTAAAATGTTGCCATTTATTAGTATTTATTTTTTTTAAAAAAAGAACTAGAAATATTTTGTTTCTCTATATTTATGCCCATACACTTATTGCTTCATTAGATTTTTGTGAAGAACAGGAAATTGTTAAATAATTGAGAATCCCAAGACAAATCTCAATATTTGTTGAATAACGAAGTCTTCTTTTTGATGTTTACAATAATATGCCAATATGAATGCCATATATTACCTAATATATGGAAGATGTTTTTGTTTGTTTCTTTTTTTTTTTTTTTGACAGTCCCTGGGGCTTGAACTCAGGGCCTGAGAACTGTTTCTGAGCTTCTTTTACTCAAGGCTAGCACTCTATCACTTGAACCACAGCACCACTTCTGGCTTTTTCTGTTAACGTGGTACTGAGGAATCAAACCTAAGGCCTCATATATGTTAGGCAAGCACTCTACCACTCAGACACAATCCCAGACCATGGAAGATTATTTTGTGATGTAGAATAATCTAATTTACAACCAATATTGTTGTTGTTAATATGGAATTTTTTTCTATCTTACCATCTTCAGTTGAAGGCAGATCTCCATCTTTCTCTCTTGACAAATGCCCATTCCTTATTTGACAGAATCTATGAGCCCATTGTTTTACATGGAAAAAACGAAATATCCAAGTGTGATTTTTGTTAAGTATGTTGAAATAAACAGGTTATTCTAGTTTTTTTCCCATAGTATCACTTTCCTACCAAGAATCTGGTAAGAATAATCTTACTAGATAGAGTTAGAGGGAGGTATGTGAAGATGGAACTAAAGCATGGAAAGAGTGAAGGTTGTAAAGATAAGGGAAGTCAGACACTAGGTCATTCAGATGTCTTCAGACTAGAAGAGTCAAAGATTCTCCAAAGAGCTTCAGAAGAAGCTGTGGAGTAAGCCTATCCAATGCTTTAATTTTAGACTTAAGAAAGCAAACACATGTATGTTTATTAAACTATTAAGGTTATGGTAGATTTGAGCAAGAACCTAGCAAAACCATATTCAACAAAATAAATACCAAGAAATAGGGTACTGGGAAGGGATGGGTTAACTTCAAGGAGAAAGGTGCAGATGAATGAAGAAAAGGGGAGGACAATGCAGTTAAGAATTCAATGTAAATAAGGGAAACCATGGGATCTATATTTCTTTGGGCCTGGCTTACTTCACTTAATATATTTTTTCCCACATCTTTCCATTTCCTAACTAATGGGGCAATGTCATTCTTTCTGATGGAGGCATAGAATTCCATTGTGTATAGTATAACCCCTGCTTTCACTGTATATTATGTCAGTATAATTTGTGGAGGGGAAGGGGAAAAACAAATCGTTTAAATAGGTATACAGGTGGACCCATTGCAATAATGAGATGTACAAGTGGTTATGTCGAAAACAAACTTTACATCTTTGGTTCAGGTGGGGGAGGGAGGGAGGAGTTAATGGGAGGTAGGGGGGCGTATGGGAAGGGGAAACAAAGGAGGAGGCTACAATTCTTGATAAGAAATGTACTCATTATCTTGCCCATGTAATTGTAACCCTTCTGTACAGTATTTTCACAATAAAAAAAAGAATTCAATGTATATCCTACGAAACTGAGGAAAGTGAGGGATTGGTAAATTGGGGAGGATGGGCATGGATGTTGAAAGGGGTAAGGGGTGATACTGATCAACGTACATTATATTCACAAACTGCTTTGTTAAATGGCAACATCTTTGTGAAACTACTTAAAGATAAAAAATGATTATGGTATTTTGTTTCCATATTAAGAAGAAAGAAATTCAGATTTTACCTTAAAAGTCTAAAAAATGTAGAGCATTTTTTCACTTAAAAATGGGCATTTGTCGGGGAGATTGTGCATTGAGTACAGTCTTGATGAATTTTGAAAAGTATAATAGAAGCAGCTTGTATTGCTTTGAACAAAACTTTTGGCAAAAAAAATATGAATATGAAAAATGTTGTCCATGAAACTGCAGAAGGAAATAGTTGGGTGGTAAATAGACACAATCTGATATAATCATTCTATAGAGATCATCAGTAAAATAATACATTGGCAGATTTTGAGAATTAGTTCTTGGATGTGTTGATCATCACCAAATAAGAGTCTTGCCATACCTAACTGAGGTGGTGTGGGTGATTGAGATTTTTTAAGGATCTTGAATTGATGTGGAGCTTTTCACGGACATTAGGTTTGGATGAATGTATTTGTAATGGATGTGAATTTCCCTGAGCTATTGGTCTAAGTATCAACATATTTGGGGGTGTTTTTGTATAAAATATGACAATGAGAGGAATTTTCTGCCAACATCTTTGGATCCCTTTTCATTTTAAGGTATAACTGTGTCAGGTTGAATTATTATTTTTTTTCTAATTGTGTAATTTTAAAATTCCTAAAGTCTTTTTGTCAAGTGTGATTTTTTAATTTTATTTTTTAAATAAGTTTTTTATTACGAAAATACTGTACAGAGGGGTTACAGTTACATGACCAAGGTAATGAGTACATTTCAAGTGTGATTTTTAAATGGTTTAATTTTTACACGCACAAAATTCATATATGATTTTTTTCAAAATATTTGTCGTAACCTTGTTTAATCCCTTTGCAGTATGGAGGTTCCTTAAAAGATTACACAGGGGACTGGCAAGGTGGCTCAGTGGTAGAGCGCTTGCCTTGCATGCATGAGGCCCTGGGTTCGATTCCTCAGCACCACATAAGCAGAAAATAAAAAAGCCAGAAGTCATGCTGTGGCTCAAGTCGTAGAGCACTAGCCTTGAGTTGAAGAGCTGAGGGATAGCGCCCAGGCCCAGAGTTCAGGCCCCACGACCAGACCCCCCCAAAAAAAGATTGCACAGGGGACTGGGAAGGTGGCTCAGTGGTAGAGTACTTACTTTGCATGAATGAGTCCCTGTGTTTGATTCCTCAGCACCACATAAGCAGAAAAGGCCAGATGTGGCACTGTGGCTCAAATGGTAGAGCACTAGCCTTCAGCTGAAGAGCTGAGTGATAGTGCCCAGACCGAGTTCAGGCCCCAAGACCACCAGCACCACCACCACCACCACCAACAACAACAACAAAAAGACCACACAAAGGGTACCCCTATGACCCAGTAATCCCACTTTTGGGCATTTACACAAACAATTACAAACAAGGAGGACATACTAAAGCTCCCAGCACAACTATGTTTATTATAGTATTATTCACCATAGCTATGATGTGGAACCAACCCAGATGGCCCTTAGTAAATGAATGGATCAAGAAAATGTGATATATATATATATATATATATACACACACACACATATATAAATACATATATATATACATGTATATGAATATATATATATATATATATGAATCTATGCTTTTATCAGAAAGAATGACACCTTCTCATTTCTTAAGAAGTGGAAAGACTTGGGAAAAAATCATATTAAGTGAAGTAAGCCAGGCCCAAAGAAACATAGGTCCTATGTTTTCCCTTAATTGCAATAACCAGTATACATCTAGGATAATCTTACCAGACGGGCAGAAAATGTCAAAAGTTATCTACATAGGATCATATAAGATGATGATAAGTGAAATGAACCCCAAGATAGGGACAAAAGAGGTTTTATCCTTGTTGCTATTGTTTTTAATGTAATATGTGATTTTCATTTTTTTTGTTTCTTTTGTATGTTCTACCCCATGGTATAACCCCTGTTTTCACTGTATTTTATTCCAGTGCCCTATATCTTGTATATATATATTTCTAATTTGGGGAGGAGAAGGGAAATAACAAAGTGCTGAAATAAGGATATAGGTTGACCCATTGTAACAATGAGACATACAAGACACTATTAAAAATGAATTTTACAACTTCGGGTCGGGGGATGGAGGTGTTGGGGAGGTAGGGAGGGAAGGGATAGTGGGTAACAATGCTTGATAGGAAATGTACTGATTACCTTACTCATGTATCTGTAAACCCTCTGTAGAGTATCTTTACAATAACAAAATAAAAAGATATATAGTCATCATCTCACTACCAGTCATTTTACTAGATACGTCAGAAAACAATAGAAAGTACAATTCTTAACCAAGTACACTTCTTTAACCAAGCACTAGTATCAATATCAATAACCCTAGCTATACAAGAGTCTTAAGATTTCAAGAAGTGTAGTGGATGGTGTCGAAAAAGTCCAAGAGTACCCTTATACAGTACAATCTTCCAAAGAAAAAGGGATGGAGATGTTGCTAGATTGTTAGAGTAGCTGACAAACAAGCAAGTCACACAAGCACAAGTATAAGGCCTTGAGTTTAATCCCAAATACACACAAAACACAGTTCATAAATTCTTTTGTCTAGTGGAAAGAAAAAAATCAATTATTTAAGATGCATGAATGGCCAGGCGCTGGTGGCTCACACCTGTAATCCTAGCTACTCAGGAGGTTGAGATCTGAGGATCATGGTTCAAAGCCAGCCGGGGCAGGAAAGGCTGTAAGACTCTTATCTCCAATAAACCAATAGAAAACCAGAAGTGGTGATGTAGCTCAAGCAGTAGAGTGATTCCCTTGAGCTGAAGAGCTCAGGGACAACACCAAGCCCAGATGTCAAGCCCAACAACAGACCAAAAAACAAAAACAAAAACAAAAACAGATGCATGAATGTTTATAATGATCAATTCAACAAATGGAAAAAAGTATAATTATATGAACAATACCAGAAAACAGAATTAATTTAACTTAGCGGAAAGTTATTCCCTGAGATTTCTTAAATTTATGAATGATTGCAGTTAATTTAGAAAATCTTATAGTGTCATATGTAGCATAGACTAACTAATAATTAATGAAAATGTGGTTTTGGTGTTTAAAATATTTGTGAGAAATTTATTTCTAAAATAGGAAACAGAATACAGTCAAAGCTCTGCAATAAGACAAGGAATAAGCATAAAAATATGAGATGGTGTAAATAAAATTCTGATGTAAAAATAAGGCAATATAATTTAAAAAACATTAAATATATGTTTTGATTGTATCTCTAATACAAATTTATATGCATTTCTTAATTATTTTAAGCTTAAATAGATTTTTAAAAATATAAAAATCTTAGAATGATACACATGGGAATAGAATACTTAAAAACTCCTGAAGAAAACAACAATAACAACAACAAAATACACACAAATGCAAAAGCAAGAATAAACACTTAGAAGCCTCAGTAACCAAAACGGAACATGTCAAGGTTATTGTAGACTGAAATACAAGATCACTCTGAAAAATGGCTATAGTTGTTAAGTTGCCAAACAAACCATACTAAAAATTAAGATGCTTTGTTTTTTGTTCAGATTCAGTTATATGTTATTTGAAAACGACAGTTTTCAATAAAATCACTTTTCTCCCCCAGGATAGTAAGCAGCTTACAAAGTGAATCTAAATAATCCCTGTCTCCTAGTATCCATGCCTCTACCTAAATATGTCTCCTGGGTATGAGCTGGCTCCTAAGAAATGAAACATACCAGAAACACATTTTGAAATAAATAGTATAACACCAAATTTCAATTTGCATCTGACACTTGTCTATCAAACCTCCTCTCTTTTATAGGCTCAGAGAATGATATTTGTGTTCAGATAAGAGAGATAAATTGTTTTGGGGGGCCTGGTCCAAGGACTTGAACTCAGGGTCCTGGCACTGTCCCTGAGTTGTGTGATAAATGCTAGTGCTCTACCATTCAAGCCACAGCTCTACTTCTGGTGTGTATTTGTGTTGTGGGGGGGGCATTAATTTGAGATTAGAGTTTTACATACTTTCCTGTCTGGGCTGGCTTCCTATTGTGATCCTCAGATCTCAGCCTCCTGAGTGGCTAGGATGATAAACATGAGCCACTGGTGCCAGACTGGTTCTATCAATTTTAAGACATATTCCATCATTTTTTTGCTTATTTTATTAGTTTCTTGGGTGGGTCACATATCCCTGCTTGCCACAGGTATATTGGTTAAAGAGAACTTCATGGTGGATATGCAAAGGCTTCACATGTTTTGAAAAAAATAGAAAGAATGGAGAAGTTCCTCATTTTTATACATTTACTTACTTACCTATTTAATTTTACCAGTATTTTTGAAGCTATAGTAGCTTGAACCATCCAGCACGTTTGATAACTTAGAACTGGTTTATCAAATCCAATATCTGGTATTTTTTCCTCTTCATCTTGTGATAATCCTCACCAAAATATCAAAGTATTCACTGGCAGAAAACTTCCTTCTACTGTCTAGCCTCATTCCTTCCTGCTGCAGGAAACTTACTCTCTCCCTTGAGCCCCTTTCCCTTGGAAAAGAAGGATATCCATGGAAACAAAAAGGTGAAATCAGAAAACAGAAAAAGAAAATATTGTTAAAGGGCAAAACCTCTTGGAAAAGAAAAACTCCAGGCTAAGACTGACCAGATTAGCCCCTTCACATACTTGCTGAAAAGCAAAAGAACATCTCTCCCTCTCTCAAGCTTCCCAGGCTGGCAGCTTTGTAGTTTACCACAAAGTTGCTAAAGCCACTGAAAACCTTGAGGCTTATCACCAGCTGTTCTGAGTTACTGTATTAGTCAGGAGCTTATAATAAAAATCATTTCTGGGGCTGGGAAGGTGGCTCAGTGGTAGAGTGCTTGCCATGCATGCATGAGGCCCTGGGTTGGATTCCTCAGCACCACATAAGCAGAAAAAGCTGCAAGTGGTGCTGTGAGCTGAAGAGCTGAGAGACAACGCCTAGGCCCAGAGTTCAGGCCCCACGACTGACAAAAAAACACGACCGACAAAAAAAAGTATATATATAAAATTTCTGTAAAATACACTAATCCCATCCAAGGTTGTATTTTGACTTCTGTAATCCAAAGATATGTTTTGACTTCTTGTAATCAAGTATCAATAGTGTCAATTGCATTGATCGTATGGGTCATGCTGACCAAGTCAAGATTATGTTTTGCCTATGCTCTTGTGACTCAAGGCTGTGTTTTGCTGCTGTAACCTTGCTTGCTTGTTTTGGCCAACATCATCTATGTGAAACCCCTTCCTATAAAAATCCTCTATGAAAAACAAACAGGGCTGGTCTCCAGCTCTGTGAGCTGGGGACAAATGCCATTGTGGCTAATAAAAGGCTTCCAGCCAGTTTGGCGTGCTGGTTCCTCCTGTCACTGATTGTGGGGTCGAGTCCCACCAGCCTCTGGAAGCTGGGATGTTTCAATCTTATGAAAACAAATTCTGATTTTATTATGTTACAGAGAGTAACTTCTTACTCCAGAGAGTCTAATTGGCTGCTTTTCAGATACAGGTACACTTAGACAATACTGTCAAATCATAATCTCTTGTAAAATACAAAGAACCAGTAAAATAATGGCACATAAATGTAACTTGGGGAGGAAGGCCTATAACATACCTGTACCAGTCATTTGTCTAATAAGATAACTTGTTCTAAATATAATCTGTTTGGGCTCCTAGGGCTATAATGATGATGTTGGCTATAGTTCTTATTTCTGGCTAATTTACCTTCATAGCACTTATTCCTTAGATTTTTTTTAACATTCAAATACAGAATCTGTGATGTTAACCTAAGTCAAAGTTCTACAAAAAGCAATGATCTATTTTAGAAGTGTAGAACATTAAACTATGGAAACACAATGTAAACATATTACCAATAGGCTTTAGTAACACAATCTGTATGCATTATACGTTTAGTTTTAAACTACAAACATGTTACAATATTTATGAAGACCAAGAATCAGTCTGAGAATTAATGAAAACATCATACATAGCTGGTTCAAATTTTTTTCTAATAGATTTATTTGCTCCTTAGAAATAAAGAATTGATTTTAAGGATTGACTGATCTTAAATGAGTTGTACAAAATCATCAGATATTTCTACTTATGTGTGAACCAGTATAGAGAATACTGTGAACATAGCAATTTTGAATAATTAATTATTCAAACACTAGTTATAGATTGCTGATTGGTAAGGAGTTATTTCTTGAATATATTTGATTTAAATTTTGTCACTACTGTTTCTATTTTACTAGCATAGTGTGAGGCCACATGGATTGGTGTGAAGAAAGCTAATTTGGCTTGAGATAGATCTGAGTTTACTTTTTTGATTTTGGCACTTATATGTGTGATCTTGAATAAAACTTTTCTGAAGACTAATTTTCTTATGTGTAAAAATACAGAAAATCAAGACTAACTCATTGGAATATCTCATAGTCATTAATGCTCTTGAGTAAATTTATTTAATCTGTTCCCTTTCTGATCACATGTTAATTATATCACTTTCTTACTGCTGTGGTTTTTAGGACCAGGAGACACCTGCTGATCAATAAATTGTGAGTAGAGTACTTTCCTTTGGACTGGAAAATTTAATTTATTTAAATGTTGTCCTGATCTCTGTGGTGATGATAAAAGGTGTTATACATAATAGCTATCCTATATCCATAAATGAAGCCAACATAAAGAATAATCCAAACTACCTTCAATAGACATATAAAATTTGCAAGTAATAGGTCTTTCTTTCTTTCTTTCTTTCCTTCTTTTCTTTTCTTTTTCCTTTTTTGTCAGTTGTGGGGCCTGGACTCTGGGCCTTGGCTTTGTCCTTCAGCAATTCAGCTCAAAGATTGCACACTACCATTTGAGCAACAATGCCACTTCTGACTTTTTCTGTATATATCATGCTGAGGAATTAAACCCCGAGCCTCAGGCATTCAAAGCAAGCACTCTCCCACAGAGCCACCTTTCCAGCCCCAGGTTTTTATTTCTTAAGCTTCTGGTATTGACAATTTTATTGTATCAAATGCTAAAATACATTTAGTGACAATTATTGACAGGGCAAGAGCTAATACACAAAATGGAGAATTGTTGATAGTAGATATTGGAATGTCTAATAAATGATAGTCATATCCTATTCCATCTTGTAATGTTTTCAGAGTGTCTGCGTTGACTCCAAGGTCTTTGATCCATTTGGAGTTGATTCTGGTGCAGGGTGATATATAAGAATCTAGCTTTAGTTTTCTACAAGTAGTTACCAATTTTGCCAGCACCATTTACTGAAGAGGCTGTCTTTCTTCCATTCTATTTTTTTAGCTCCCTATCGAAGATTAGATGGCTGTAGGTCTGTAGGTTCATTTCTGGGTTTTCAATTCTATTCCATTGGTCGTGCGGTCTTTTCATGTGCCAGTACCAAGCTGTTTTGATTACTGTGGCTTTGTAGTAGAGTTTGAAATTTGGTATTGATATTCCTCAGCAGTGTTCTTTCTGTTCAGGACCATTTTTGCTATTCGGGGTCTTTTATTGTTCCAGGTCTCCTTGGTACAGCCCGAAATTTTCTGAATAGAGACCTGGAAACACAACAAATCAAAGAAAGTTTGGACAAATGTGATTGCCTGAAGTTGCAGAGCTTCTGCATGGCAACGGACATAGCCAGCAAGATCAATAGAAAGCCCACAGATTGGGAGAAGATCTTCACTAGCCATACAATGGACAAGAGTCTCATATCTAAAATATACCTGGAACTCAAAATTAAATCCCCCAACAACAAATCTTCAAAAATACAACTGCCCAATAAATAAGTGGGCTAAAGACTTAAAGAGAAACTTCTCTGAAGAGGAAAGAAGCGTGGCCAATAGACACACGAAGAAATGCTCAACCTCCCTAGCCATAAAAGAAATGCAAATCAAAACAACATTGAAATACAACCTCACTCCACTTAGAATGGCTAAAATCAAGAAGTCTAATAACAACAGATGCTGGAGGGGGTGTTGGCAGAAGGGAACCTTACTGCATTCTTGATGGGAGTGTAAACTTGTTCAACCACTTTGGAAAGCAGTATAGAGGTTCCTCAAAAGACTCCACATAGAGCTCCCCTATGACTCAGCAATCCCACTTTTGGGCATTTACCCAAATGTTTACAAACAAGACCATACTAAAGCTACCAGCATGACTATGTTTATTGCAGCATTATTTACTATAGCTAAGATCTGGAACCAACCCAGATGCCCCTCAGTAGATGAATGGATCAAGAAAATGTGGTATATATACACAATGGAATTCTATGCCTCCATCAGAAAGAATGACATTGCCCCATTTTTTAGGAAATGGAAAGACTTGGAAAAAATTATATTAAGTGAAGTATGCCAGGCCCAAAGAAACATAGGTCCCATGGTTTCCCTTATTTGCAATATCTAGTATATGTCTGAGTCAAGCAGAAAAGGTCAGATAAGGTGATGTTAGGGAAATGAACCCTAAGATATGTATTCAAATGTTTTTTTTTCTTTCATGTGATTGTTTCTAACACATTTATAAGATTATTTCTTTGTTGCTTTGTATGTCCCTCCCCCACAGTATAACCCCTGCTTTCACTGTAATTGATGTCTGTATAATTTGTGGAGGGGAAGGGAAAAACAAATCATTTGAATAGGGATACAGGTGGACCCATTGCAACAATGAGATGTACAAGTCCTTATGTAGAAAATGAACTTTACATCTTTGGTGGGGGGCGGGGGCAGGGAGGATTGGGTGGAGGGAGGGGAGGATGGGAAGGGATGGGAAGGGGAAACAAAGGAGGAGGCTACAATGCTTGATAAGAAATGTACTCATTATCTTGCCCATGTAATTGTAACTCCTCTGTACAGTATTTTCACAATAAAAAATGATAGTCATATCTAATCTTAGTGACAGTCAATCTCACTGATACTTTTGAAATTTTGATTTTTTTCTTTCTTATAGAAGGGCGCTGTAAAAAGAGACTAACTTTAACAAATAGTGAAATATTTGTCTTTTGGCCATCTCATTGCATATTAACCTACACTTAGAACTAGAGTTTGATCTCTAATAACCTTCAGTAAAAATAACAAAGAATATTTGTAAAAATGGCTAATTTTAAGACTAAGGATCTACAAAAGACAAGCATAGAGTAGTTTAGAATGCAAACCCATACCCCACACACATACAAAATTATGAACTTGTGTCAAAACAGCTTCCTGAGACCAAATTAGAATAATTTGAGAGAGAAAATAATAAACTATCATTCATGTATAATGGTAATATAAAATAAATATCTATTAATCATTATTGGTATAAATAAAAGCAATGAATATATAGAAAATATTGTGACCAAGTACAGTTCTAGAAGATTTGGATAGTTTAATAAAATGTAATATGTGATCTAATTTTGTTTCTTGTTGCCATTATTATATTTTTCTGTGGCTATTCAAATATCATTTTAGAATCTTGCCTAGAGGCCATAAGTTTAGAATCATACATATTAAACAATAAGTTCAAGCATATAAAAAGCCAGATTAATATTGGAGGAGAAATCATGCTGTTGTCTTTTGGAAAATTAAAAGAAGTATTTTGATGTCATACTATTTTTCAGTTGCACTATCAATTAATTACACTGTTTTATCCAAAAGCAAAACTATTTTTATTAACCTTTTTTGACCTAGTTTACTAGCCGCACAATTCATTGCTTTGGAAGTTGATTTAAAGCCATGGTGTCTTGTTAAAAACCAAAAACAAAACAAAAAAAAACATTTTCTTCCTTTAGTGTGTGTTCTTTGGGGTATCTTTTCTCATGTAGTAATTTATTTGTGGAAAGAACAAAAGAAATTTCTCTTTCTACCATCAACCTGTCTCTTATCTTTATAGGCATATGACTGTGTATGATAGGGGTGTGTATGCGTGTGTTTTGTATATGTGTGTGTGTGTTTATGCTCTATATTACTAGGTAATTGCATATATAACAACCATCTATTCACCTTAATGCAAGTATCTTGATTTTGTGTGCTGTCCCTCTAGGATATTTAAGATTAGTAGGGCCATCTTAGTAGGGCCATTGAAAATATAATCACTGGACCTCTCCATAGAGAATTACTTGTTTTGGCATTTTAAGGAAGTGTTAATCAGAAATGTTTAAAAGGTCCTGAGATTATTTCAGTAATGGCACACCACATACACACACATACACATACACATACACACACACACACACACACACACACACACACGCATACATACCCATAGCCACATGCAAAAAATATGTAATGTAACAGTTTTGTTGGGAAAATCTAGAGGCCATTATGGTTTATATTCATCTCCCTTTTCCAGCACAAACCATATTCTTCTTGCATTCTATTATAAAAGAATCTTCACTGGATTTGTTCCCCCATTCATGCCATGATCCCCAATCTTTTCCTTTGGTCTTGGTAGTAGAATGACTCAGAGAATGTGATCCACAATATGTTATTTCAACTCTTTTTTATTATTATTGAAACAGTGATGTACACAGGTTTCCAGTTCCATAAGTCAGGTAATGAGTACATTTCCTTTTGAATAGTCTCACCTTTTCTCTCATTTTTTCCCAGTTTTTCCCTCCTGACCACCCTTTCCCACAAGTTGTATAGTTCAATTTCAAAATGGTGTCTAGTGAGTATCACTGCTACATTTATATCCCAACAGTGACTGTATATATATTTTCTTCTTTTCAAAACACCATCATTCCTTGACCTCATATATTCTTCTTTTTTCCCTCAATCAAACTTTTCATGA
Source organism: Dipodomys ordii (assembly GCF_000151885.1). NCBI lineage: Eukaryota > Metazoa > Chordata > Mammalia > Rodentia > Heteromyidae > Dipodomys > Dipodomys ordii. Next base: position 93,963 of record NW_012267408.1, read on the forward strand.
CAACCCAGTCTTTCCATGTATTTCCTTGCTTATGTGTCTGTTGATTCTCAGAAATACATGTACTCTACTTTCTTACCACCTACATAGATATGTTTAACTTCAACTAAACACATAAGTTTAAATTAGAACACAACACTTATTCAAAGCTATTTATTTGTATTTTGTTTTTCTTGAAAAGGTACCGAACTACCTGGTATTCTTTACCTTATACCTGTATGTTTCTCTCAGTATGAGCATAAAGACTCCAATAACACAAAACTCTTCTTTTGGGCTAGAATTTCACAGTGTTTGGGAAATTACAGTCTTTAAAACAACATTCCCTTCCAAAAATACTTAAAATACATGTAAATAATTTGAGATAAATAAAATGTAGAGAAAAGGGATAAATTGTGTTGAGCAGTATACTTTCCAGCTATTGGCCCCTCTGTTTCTTTTCAGACATGTATCCAAATGCAATGCTGTGAAATAACAATTCTTATCTGTGTTGACCTGAAGTGCAAATCTTAGTTTTCACTCTCCAGTGTGCAAGAATTGTTTACATCTATCAACTTGATATAGGTAAATGATAAAAATGGACTCACCCTCACTTTAAATAAAGTTTTCCCAATGAAATATAAATTATTTATAGTAAATTTATTACAAAGCCTAGATTGATTTTGTGCACTAATGCTGGGCATGATGTCACATTTGTTTGGCATTTGTTGTAATCTCAGCACTATGAAGCAAGAAGATTAGAAATTTGAGACTAGCCTGGACTATACAGGAATTCTAGACAAATCTAAGTTAAATAGTAAGAACTCATCTCAAGTCATTCAACAAACAAATAGTAAATAAATAAAAGATGGTTTATTCTTACCACTGCAAAAAAAATTAAACAGAATGGCTTCAGAGAAAATGAAGCAACAAACACATTTAACATGCTTTAAATTATCGATAGCAGAAGACTGAAACTTATTTATAATGATTTTAGTCAATCTTATCTATGCCTACCTAACCACAGGAATACTGCACATACAGCCATAAAATCAAATTTAATAATTAATTCTAGAGGACTATATGCTTCTTATTTGCTGTTTTCTTGTGTGTATAGGCCCAATAGATTTATTGGTAAAATAGCAAAAATGAAGTAATATGCATTTCTTTAAAGAATCTTCAGTGGTAAAAAGACTATAAAAGTAAGTTTCATGCATATAGTGGAGCATATAGTGATTATTCAATGAAGAAACATGTAAAGACAGGTTCCAGTAAAATCCTGGTTACTTAGGAGTGTGATAAGTCCATGCCAGCTCATACAGGAAAATCTGTAAAACTCTTATCTCCAATTAACCACTAGAAAACTGGAAGTTGCACTGTGGCTCAAACTGGTAAAGATCTAATCTGATATCTAATCTTAATAAGAGTTTGTAAAGATGTTTATATATACACTTTTTGAAACCATTTCCTCCTGTATAAATTCACAGAAGTCTTACAGAAACAATTTTCCCATATTACCAACAAATGAAAATTAAATGCATTGAATGTAAGGAGAATTTCTGTGGAAACATGTCATTCCAAATTAAAAGACATTAAAAGTGATATAAAACTCTTCTTATTATTTAATAAGTATTTTTCATTTAGTAATTTAATCTCTTTCAAGCATTACACAAAAGTTAATGCACTTTTATTCTTTTCCATAACAATTATTTTTGTTCATTGTAACTGTAAAATTCTATAGTAGCTTATCAACAGCTACCTTCTTCTTTTAGAAAATGCACTTCTGTGAATCTTCAGTGTAATTATTGTGGTCCATAAAAACTGTGTTTTTATATTGGCTTAGGATAATATGCTTTTTACATAAAAATAACTTATGGTTACTCTCTCTTCTGTTGGTAATTATAACCCAAGTCCATAGTGGTAATAAACTTTGGCTGAGTACTTGATGGACCACTTTATTTTATTCTAACTGCCTTTTTTCTATTATGAGTATTTATTATATCTTCATAAATGTGATACACTGCAATAGTAAAGTGCAAAGCCACAACATTTCTAACTCTTGTGGGTTTTTTTCCCTTAGCAAATGTCTCAAATTTTATTTATTTGGAATATTGGAGACTATCCCAAAGCCATAACATCCCAGGTGCTTTTATCATGAAAATAAGAGCTGTATAAACACAGATTATTGAACAAACCATCATTCCTTTTGAGACAGGCCTGTTGCGTCTGTGGCTTTAGTTTTAAGATTCTGCTAAGTAGAGGAAAGCATTAGGATTGGAAACAAAATAATTTGATCATGAGGAAATATGATGAGTAGTATCAATTATTGTTCTTACTAAAATGGAGAACTAGCTTAGTGTATTTCTTTTCCAATTCACTTCATAGAAAGATAAAATTTATACATTCAATTTTTATGGTTTATCTCAAATATGCCTCTTCCATGCCTTCCAAGAATTACCACTCGGTTTTGGTTGTTTTAAAAATTTTCTTAAATTGTTATTACTCTAATAAATATGTAAATTTATCTACAGAGATAAAACAATTCCTGAAATTGGAATTGAACACACTGGATTAGGTGACTCTTTTGTCAAAGAAGCAAAGAGGGATGTGGCTTTCTTCATTTATCTATTTTTGGGAGGGTAAATAGGGCCCAGAGATGGTGGGACACAAAATAAATGCAGCAGTGATACTCATTAGACACTATGTGGGAAATTAACTATACAACTTGTGTGTAGAAACAGCAAGAAAGGGAGGGAAGGGGTGACATTGTTCAAAAAGAAATGTACTCTATCTGACTTATGTAAATGGAACCCCTCTGTACATTACCTTTACAATAACAATTTAAAAATAAATAAATAAATATGAATTAAAGGGAAAACCACATGTAGAACACTTGTGGCTCACATCTGTCTAAGTAGTTACTCAGGACTTCATGGAATTCTCAATTAGATATGTGGCACAAGTGGCAGAGAAGGAGCCTTGAGCACAAAAGGTCAGGAAGAGTGCCCAGCACCCAGGCCCAAAGTTTAAGCCTTAGTAAAGCTAAAAATTAATAGATAGATAGATAGATAGATAGAATAATAAAATCTATCATAAATTATGAAAACAAATAAATAAAACCAAGATGAGTGAGATGAGATGACATACATAATAGAAGGTTGACCCTTGGCTTCTCCGTATAATCACTGGTTTCTGCTGGGTATCAATAGCCTATTCCTATAATCTATCTGTTCAGGAAGGTGAGTGCCAGAGGATCTTGGTTCAAAGCTTAAGCAGAAAAGTCTGTGACAGTCCAACTGTAAAATAACTAGGAAAATACAGACTGGATGCATGTTGTTAATGATAAATCAACAGCCATGAACAAAAAAATGAGGAAAAGTGCAAATCTCTGAGCTCAGGGCTAGGCCCAGAAAAGAACAAAGGGCTGAACAGGATTAAGTACATTATATACACACATGGAAATATCACAAAGCTCTGCCCCCTTATACAGTTAATACACATTAATAAAAAAAGAAAGTCATTTGATTATTTTATTTGTTTGACTGAGGCATTTTTTAACAACAGAAAATCCCTATTCAATTATGTTGTTTCAGCATTGTGTTGGTTGGTATTATATTATATTGCTTATAAGTTTATGTGTGGCAATTTAGTGAAAAATTTCTACATCTAATGACATTGTTATCAACATTTTAGACTGTTTGCAATCCATCTTGCTTTTCCTTTGTTTTTGTTGTTTTTAATATACGATATGATTTTTTGTTTCTTTTGTATGTTCTTCCACCTATTGTATATCCCTTGTTGTCACCATATTTGATTTTTGTAGCCTAGTATTGTATATACATTATTTGAATTAGGCAAGGAAAGGGGGCCAATAGAATGGTGAGACAAAGGACAATGCTTTTCTTAGGATAAAATTAGCTTTTTATTCTATGCATTTCTTTTCTTTTGAGAGAGAGAAAAGTATTAGCACCTGCTGTGCTTTCCTCTTAGTGTTTACAGTTTTGGACTCCTTATGAGTCTAGGATTGATGGTGTTATGTAGAAAGGCAACAGCAGCAACAGCAAACAACAGAATTTCATTTGTACAAATTCCTTCAGTTGTATTTTTGCTCATCCTTTAATAGAGTGAAATCAGCCAGTGAGGATATTCTTTCTTTGGGCTGGGTCCTCTATTCTGAGTTAATTGAAGTTATAATTAAAATTCTTTTTTAAATTTTTTAAATTTTTATTTTTTTATTGTGAAAATACTGTACAGAGGGGTTACAATTACATGGGCAAGATAATGAGTACATTTCTTATCAAGCATTGTAGCTTCCTCCTTTGTTTCCCCTTCCCATCCCTTCCCATCCCCCCCCCCACGCCCACACCCAATCCTCCCCGCACTCCCCCATCAAAGTTGTAAAGTTCATTGGTTACAAACAAGACCACACTAAAGCTACCAGCACAAATATGTTTATTGCAGCATTATAATTAAAATTCTTAAGAAATATATTCTTAGCCAGGCTCATGCCTGTAATCCTAGCTACTCAGGAGGCTGAGATCTGAGGATCACGGTTCAAAGCCAGCCTGGGCAGGAAAGTCCATGAAGCTGTTATCTCTAATAAACCACTAAAAACTTGGAAGTGGTGCTATGGCTCAAGTGGTAGAGTGCTCGCCTTGAGCTGAAGAGGGCAGGGACAACGCCCAGGCCCAGAGTTCAAGCCCCATGACCAACAACAACAACAAAAAGAAATATATTCTCGTGTTTCTGAAAAGCTACTCTTTGGCTCAAGACTGACTTCTGAGCATTGTAATGTTGAATTTACTGAAGTTGACACAGTTTATACTGTTATGTAACATAATTTTAATTAATTTTAATGTGTAAATAATACATGTATAATATCTTTTATTTGACTTTTTCTGCAATGAATAAATGTGGGAAGTTGTAAATTGGAAATAAACCAGAATTTAAATGAATAAATCTATCAAAAATTTCACAGGGAATTTTTTAATCTGATTTCTCAAAATGCTTTCATTTTAGTTTTTTTTTTTCCTGTTCAGTTTTGCTTTCCATTAACGTACCACAAACTTGGGAGTCTTACACGTGTATACGTTTGTAAGGGTGGATGTATGTGTGTGCATATGTAAATGTGTTTTCTCATGTGGCATTTTTCTGTTTGAGGATTGCATAGCTGATTGCATAGATTATCTTTTGTTGGTTTGTTTTTATTTTTTACTTTTTATGAAGGGGTACTGGAGTTTGAATTCTACGCCTTATGCTTGCTAGGCTAGGACTCTAGCAGTTGCTCATGCTTCCGAGCCTAAATTTGCTGAATATTTAGAGATTGAATCTAGCAAACTGCTTCCTGGACTGGCTTTAAATTGTGAACCTAAGGATATCAGTTTCCTGGGTTCAAATGTATGAGCCACTTGTGTGAAGCATTCCTGGTTTCTTATTTATTATAATGTTTTGTTTTCATAAATTTTGGTAAAGTCTCTTCTACTTACAAAAATCCATCTGCTATGCTCTTCTATTATCTATCAAAAAACGTATTTGAAACCACATCCTGATTTGGGGAAACATACACATACACACACACACACACACACACACACACACACATACAACACACACACACTCTTGAAGCAAATTTTATAACTAAACTGTATATACAGTTTGGAGTTTATTGAACATGTATCAAGCACTGACAATAAGAGTAAGAATGGCACATATTTAGTCATAACAAAAGTTATAACTGGGACACTAAGAACAGTATTACTTAAGTACAAACATTTAAATGATCCTAATATCTCCTGGTTGGTAAATGGTAACTACTCACTTGAAGTACAGACTTTATACTGGAAAGCACACATTATGATAGATGTTATAGCATATAGATCTGACAAGATATATAATCAGTTCATTTGGGTGATTATGACCTTAAAGTCCAAGTAGGAGAAGATTATAGGATATTGATGGATGTCATACTTGGAACATATGATCACAGAGGAAGTGTCTGTTCAGAGTATATACAGAAGCAAACAGAAAAGAATGTAGGCACACACTAGCAATGTTAGCATTATTAGTTACCTAAATATAAGCTTATGAGACCTGTTTTTATTTTTATTTTTTTATTTTTTTGGTCGTGGGGCTTGAACTCTGGGCCTGGGCACTGTCCCTCAGCTCTTCAGCTCAAGGCGAGCGCTCTACCACTTGAGCTACAGCGCCACTTCCGGTTTTCTGGTGGTTTATTGGAGATAGGAGTCTCACGGTCTCTCCTGCCCGGGCTGACTTTGAACTGCGATCCTCAGATCTCAGCCTCCTGAGTAGCTAGGATTACAGGCGTGAGCCACCAGTGCCCGGCTTGAGACCTGTTTTTAAAAGAGAGAATAGAAGACATTTTAAGAAGAAATACAGTTGTATAAATTGCTTAGAAAGATACAAGTTGGAAAGTTTAAAATTATTTAAGATAATTTCACCATGGAAATTAGTCAGTATAGATAGTAACAATGATTAACTTGAAATTTCCCCCAATATATGTGAAATATATCTTCAAATGAGAAAAATGTCACAGAAGCTTCAAATGTGGGTGTGTCAATGCACACTGCAAGAAAGAGCCTAATAAAAATAGTTGCAAGAAAGTAATCAACCCAACATCTAAAATACATTTCCTTGTGTAAAATTGTGAAGACTAAGAAAAAATATTATCCATACCATTATATTTATTTTGTACTTGGTATCATCATGATGTCAGTCATACTGCATGCATATTAAGTATGCCAAGATAATAAAAGCATTAAATGATAGATGATTATGGCAGTATGATAGAAGTATTATTTTGCCAATATAGTTTTAAAACTTCATCATTATTAATATCATCATATTATTATCTTTAAGTAGTTGCACAAATGAGTTGCCATTCAACAAAACAGTTTATGAATACAGTGAATCATGATCAATGTCACCTCATTCAACATTCTCACTCATCCTTCCCAACCTATCTCTTCCCTTACTTTCACTTCCCTTTCTTAATTTTGTAAGATTGAATTCTTGATTATGTTTTCCCCTTGGAAATATGGTTCTCACTTTTACAGGTATATTACAATCAGGGCTTTATTTTTAACCATATTGAACAGAATTATTTATATATACCTTCTCAAAGTGATTTATGTATTGATTGATTTTTTTGTGGTCGTGGGACTTGAACTCTAGGCCTTGGCCCTGTCCCTCAGCTCTTCAGCTCAAGGTTAGTGCTCTACTGCTTGAGCTACAGCACCATTTCCGGTTTTCTGAATGGTTTATTGGAGATAAGAGTCTCAGGGACTTTCCTGCCCAGGCTGGATTTGAACCGCAATTCTCAGATTTCAGCCCCTGAGTAGCTAGCATTATAGGCATTAGTCACTGAGGACAGTATCTCAATGTGATTTTTTTTTTTAATTTTGTCTTCTGTTTCTTCTACAGTTTTTTTTTCTTTTTATTTATTTATTTATTTATTTTTTGTGAACATACTGTACAGAGGGGTTACAATTACATGGGCAAGATAATGAGTACATTTCTTATCAAGAATTGCAGCCTCCTCCTTTGTTTGCCCTTCACATCCCTTCCCAGCCTCCCCCCCCTGCCCCCCCCATCCTTACCCCCCCCACCAAAGTTGTAAAGTTCGTTTTCGACATGACAACTTGTACTTCTCATTGTTGCAACGGGCTTCTACAGTTTTTTAAATACGTTTTTTTTTTTTTATTGTAATACAATCAGATGAGCAAGATAATGAGTGCATTTCTTTTTTATTTTTAGTTTTTTTTTATTGTGAACTTTACAATATGTCTAATAATGAGTACATTTCTTATCAAGCAATGTTGCCACCACCTTTGTTTTTCCCCTACCATCCTTTCCTTCTTCCCATCTCCACATCTACATCCCCACCCCCCACCCCCACCTCTGCCTAAATTGTAAAGTTCGTTTTTCGAGATAGTGTCGTTTGCATCTCATTGTTGCCAAACAATTTGTTTTTTTTTCCCTTCCACTCCCCAAATTATACCAACATCAAACATAGAGTAAACAGTCTTTTACAGTTTTTATATTTCACATTATATATCTTATATATATTGATATAGAGAGAAAGAACTAAACCTTTTTAAAGAAAATAATTTGTTTCCCAATCTAGCATATTTGACAATGTGTTTCTGAATAATACACAACAAAATAGCTATATATTTTCAAGTTCATTTTGAAAATAAGTATAGCATTAACGAATCTAAAGAGATTCTGATCCTTTCTTTTTCCCCCTAATAGCTATCAATCTTGTTGTGTCTAATCTATGCTATTTTGCAGTTACGATGTCAATATTCCTAACAAAATATTCTTCATTACTATAGTGTTACTTTCTGTGTCATTTATTTGATTGTACTACTGTTTGGAAATTTAGGATTGAAAATGATCCTTCTTTCTTTTTTTAAAAAAAATTTTTATTGTGAGAATACCGTACAGAGGAGTTACAATTACATGGGCAAGGTAACGAGTACATTTCTTATCAAGCATTGTTGCCTTCTCTTTGTTTCCCTTTCCCATCCCTTTGCAAACTCCCCCTACCCCCTCGAGATCCTCCCCCCCCACCAAAGTTGTAAAGTTCGTTTTTTGACATAACGACTTGTACATCTCATTGTTGCAATGGGTCCACCAGATTGCTCAATTTCACCTTTCTATCTGGTAAACATACATAAATTATTTCTTCATTTTTCTTCCATTTGACAATATTTATTTTTGATGTTTTTGTTACTACCTGTGCAGTAATTTCCATGAACTTATTTTTAATTATTTTTATAAATTTATTTAGTTAGTTATTTATTCCTTCCTTCCCTGGTACCTGTTTTGATTTCAGTCATACGTAATTTTGTGTAGTTAATTTACAAAAGCTAGCTATATTTATATGTTAGTGAATATAAAAAGTTTTCTGTGAAATATTGCATCATTTATTTCCAAAGATAATGGCTAGACACATATTTTTAAGAAACATGTAAATCAAATTCCCATTGGCCTGTTTAGTTTTTATTTCTACAGTTGTAACATCAAAATATTTTTCCAGAACAGTGAAGGTACGTGTTGCTGTGCTGAAATCTAAGTCCATGTTATAGGTTTAAAGATAAGTCCCCGGTGAACACTGACACTTGGTTTCTTTCAGTGTTTTCTGCTGCCTGCTATTTTATTCAAGTAGTCCAAGCCAGAAATTACCATATTTATTTGTTTAGAATAACATAAAAGAATGCTAAAAAATTTGGAATTGTTAACCTTAAATTTTTACTTGTGCAGTGTTTTTTTAAATTTTTTCTTCTTTTATTATGTCTAAGGTGAAGAGAGCATCTAGATTAAACACAGGATTCCATATAAAGCAGAATCCAACACAGATTTGTACATATGTATGCCATAAGCACTGTGGAGTATGTAGGAGTGAACAGGATTGCTTACAGGAAAGCATTATGTTATGATAAAGATTACCAGTAGAGAATCTGGTTGAAAATCTTAGTTCCAACTGTCTTTGTGTAGATGGTATGGAATAAATAACACTGTAAAAGTATGTGGTTTATGAGGAAAACTGTCAAATACCTTGAAGGAATATGAGAAGTGAATTTCCATAGAGAAATAAGTTGAACTGAGCTATATTTGCATTTGCCTTGGAAATTTCAGATGACTGTTCAGAGCTATTCTGAAGTCAAAAGACTCTGCTTCTGTTTTTTGTTTTTAGTTTTTGTTTGTTTAAATTGTTAAGATGCTGTACAGAGGGGTTACAGTTACATGATTAAGACAATGAGTACGTTACTTGTCGATCACTGTTACCCCTTCCCTTCCTTCCTTGTTGTTGTCCCACTATCCTTCCCTCTCCCCATCTCCCAAACTCCAACTCCTTCCCCCACACCCGAAGTTGTAAAGTTCATTTCCAATATACTGTCCTCTGTGTATCCTTGTTCCAATGGGTCATTCTGTGTCATTTCAGCATTTGGTTTTTCCCCTTCCCCTGCCCAGATTAGACATATGTATATATAAGATGCAGAGAACCAAAATCAAGAAGTGACAACAGGGGATAAGCCATAGTGGAAAGAACATACAAAGGAAACAATCACAACAAAAAAGTAAAAACGCATGGTACATGTAAAAACAATAACAATAAAGACAGGCCTTTTGTGTCCATATGGGATTCATTTCACTTAGTACTGTCTGATATGGTCATTTGCACATGGTTTTTCAGCTTTTCAGTTCATCTGATAAGATTATCCTACACATGTATTAATTATTAAAAATAAGAGAAATCATGGCATCTAAATTTTTTTAGGACTGGGTAACTTGACTTAATATGATTTTTCCAAGTCATTCCATTTCCTAACAAATGGTACGGTGCCGTTCTTTCTCTCTCTCTCTCACTCCATATACATACATACACACACACACACACACACACACACACACACACACACACACACACACACATATATATATGCCAATAAACCAATCCACTAAGCTTGAGAGATGACATGCCTATATTTGTTTGCATTGCCTATGGGATATCAAACCTCTAAGCTACCTCCATTATATCCTGTGAGAGAAAACACACAATCTGCACAGAAATATGGCTCAGTTGACAATCTTGCTGAATATTTCTTGGTTAGCAGGTTTTGTAAATGGTATGAACACTTCACAGATATCCAGCAAATCATAAGGGAACATGAAGAGGGCCATAAGAACTGGGCTCTAGCAAAGGCAAGTGGCAAGTGTGGTTCCTTTGGAACTGGTGAATAGTCTTGAGTCCAGAGACTATGGGTTGAATACTGTTACATATCCATCAGTTTAGATTGAAGAAGTGGAAAGTAGTGATCATTAATATGGGACTGGATCAGCATAGACCAGCACGCACAAGCTGTGCACTCATTACAAGGAAACTAAAAAAAAAAGATGAGTTCAGAAAAGAACTGTGAATCTGGGATGATTGCAAATTTAGACTTCTTAACGCAGATTGAGTAACATTGTAAAATCATGATTTAGCAAGTTCCTAATTGGATAGCTATCAGACAATATGGGAAATTATCTAGTTATTGAATATAAAGATGCTACATATTGAGAGCTTGTTAGGCTGAATTTGTTATACTATCCCAAATATGCTGGTAACTTAACTAGAAACTTCATTTAAAATCTTACCTTTATAATTCTCTTATATAAATATTTTTGCATGTTCTAGTTGTCTCTATTCCTCACTCCAGACACTGGTAATTTCATGGTAATTCCTAAGAAACAAGTTACCTTTTAATTAAATTTATTTATTTATTTATTTATTTTTTTTTCCGGTCGTGGGGCCTGAACTCTGGGCCTGGGCACTGTTCCTCAGCTCTTCAGCTCAAGGCTAGCACTCTACCACCTGAGCCACAGTGCCACTTCCGGCTTTTTTTCTTTTTGCTTATGTGGTGCTGAGGAATTGAACCCAGGGCCTCATGCATGCAAGGCAAGCGCTCTACCACTGAGCCACCTTCCCAGCCCCTAAATTTATTTATTGATATTGTAAAGGTGATGCACAGAGGAGTTACAGTTATATAATTCAGAAAAAAAGAATACATTCCTTTTGAAATTAGTAGCTTCAAAAGTGAACATTAGTAAACTAATTACTTCCCAAATACACACAAAAAAAAGTCACTCCCTTCAACATTCTCTCCCATCCCTCCCTATTTACCCCTTTCCCCCATTCTTAATTTTGTAGAATATGCACTAGATTCTTGATTACATTCAAGCCACCTTCTCCTCTTCAATTCTGTACCTATATCCACTTAAATCTATCCCAAAACTTCCTGGTGGTATAAAAATGTACTAACTGAAATATGTTATATTAAAGGAAAAAAATCAAATAATGTAATTCTTTAGAAAGTCAGTCAATGTTTAACAATGTAATCACCAGAAAACTACCTTCAATCGTCTGGTATCATCTATCTTTTTATTCACTTTCAATAACTTTTTTTTGTAACTTTATGGTACATAAATGTAACATGCTTTGTAAATGTGTTTATCTGATAATTTAAATATGTGCAGTCATTTTATGGTTAGCATTTTAATTGTTTTCTAATTTGAGAATAAACCATATATCTCTAGATCTTTCAAAAAAATTCCTACTTTTCTCTCACCAACCTTTAAAAATAAGTTCGGGGAACCAGTGACTCATATCTGGAATCCTAGCTAGTTAGGGGACTGAGATCTGCAGATCACGGTTCAAAGCTAGCCCATGCAGGAAAGTCTGTGAGCCTCTTATCTCCAATTAATCATAGAAAAAAAAAACAAACAAAAAGATCAAAATAAGCTCATCTGCTGAGAACTATACTGATCCAAAAATACAAGTAAATTAAAAAATAAGATCATTGGCTGAGAGCTATACTGATCCAAATTCACAAATACATCCAGTTTTAAAATATGAAAAAGGATACTGGAAGTCAATGTACCTAATGCAAAATTACAAAAGATGGAGATGCTTATAAAATGAAACCTGTTTAATTTGCAAATGTATGTGAAAAATGAATGTGTCCAAAATAAGAGGAGATATTTGATATCTTATGAAGCTTTTGTACTTCAATGTTTGGGAATCATGAGAATTTTCATTGCAAGGAAAGGGTAATTCACATTAGTAAAAGGTGTATTTATTCTCTATATGAATAGTGAGTACTTACTATAATTGAAGCCCATTATTTAAGAAATTCCACAATGAGCAGAGCAAGGTACCTCACTTTCAGCTCTTCACAGTTATCTGGGAGCGACACATAATAAATACTATTATCTCAATAAAATGCATTGAATCTTTTATTTGCTGCTTATGCAGACAGGTAGGAAGCCCACAATTTGTACTTGTCATTGGAGACTGTTGAATAAAGACTGGAAGTGAGAAAAATCATATACAGGTAGGAAGAACTATTGTCATTCATTGCTGAAGAATAGCATATTATTTGTCAAACAACAGCAATGATGTGATAGTCTATAATGTGTATGGAAGGACAAATTCATATGAGAGGCAAACAAAGCATACAATGGTGGAGATCAAGATAAAAATTTGAGATATATTAAAAAAAACCTATCCGTGAAAAGGATTTTTTATCATAATGAAGCATCTGTGTTTTAACAATAACAACAATTTTTTTCTGAATATCAAGTATGTGGATGTATGTGGATGTACTTACATATGTGTATATGTAAACATATATGTTTGTGTATGTATTTATTCATTTGAACATTCATATAATTAACTATGTCTTTAGAAGTTAAATAGACACTAAAAATTCACATGGGTATTTCTGGAGAGGGCTTTGGTTGGATTAATTGGATCTAAGAGACTAATACAAATCTAAGATGATTTCATTAAAGTGAAACATTAAAATGTAATTTTATGTAAATATTTTCTGTTTCTGATTGCTCCTGGCATCATAATAATACACTGAATTTTTATCCTTATGTGCATTTTTACTAATTTAATGGAGTCTGTTTAGGTTTCAGGCACAAATCTCAAATCTTCATAAATTACTTCTTTTAATCAGTGAAATGGTTGAGGATATGTTTAACACATTTCTTTAGGAGATTTAATTTTTATTTAAAATACTAAAGCACTATTGGAATTAAATAATAAATTATAAGAGTTAGGAGTATCGTTGTAATTTTATTAATCTTTTACAAGTGTTCTCTATCTAAGTCCTTTGGATCAAACTGCTTGAATAGCAGTTTGTTCATATCTGTTCATCTGATTTTCAGATTTGAAATTGTTCATCATTTTATTGAAGCCTAGTTAAAGGAATATAATGAAGTTTATAGACAGTGACTTCATAGCACCATGTCAAATAGGCTTTTTGTTTTTAATATTTTATTTTTATAGTACTTAAATAATTTTAGAATAATAACACAAATTTTGGAAATAATGCTCAAGAATGTTCTTTTTGGTTCCTCTAACACAAAATATCAATGTCTGCATTTGTATATGGAAAAATCCTACATTATAAAAGTTAATGTTTCCAGTGAATCTTACTAGAGAAACTATACATCTATAGGGAAATACAAAACAGAAGAAAAGATTCTTAAATTTATTTCACAATTTGTATTTAAAAAGTAGATAAAAATGCTTGAATCCTGTGACAAGATATAATCCATAAAAGGAGAATTTAAGTTAGTTAAAAAATCAATAGATTGAACTTTAAAAGTGAAAAAATCTGAAAAGCTAATTATTGGCAGAAAAAAATATTTGCAAGCCATGTATTTGAAAATTACTTACATCTAAAGCATATTAAAAATTCCTAAACACAACAGAGAAAGGAGAAAACTAGAGACTTTGAAAGCATATGAATGATATTTTACTAAATATGAGTTATGATTCCCAAATAAGCACATATGAATATCTTAAACATGTTAGTAGGTAGAGAAATTCAAGTTTAATTGAAAACGAAATATAATTACACACTAACAACAATGGCTAAACTGCATATATATATATGCACCATGAGACTGTATATGTATATATTAAACACATACACATTTTTAATATTATAAATAGCAATATTTAACTGGTGAAACAGTAGAAATCAGTATGCATTATGTACTTTTCAATGATTGTGAAGAGATGAATTTGTAACTATATTATGAAGAATACCTTGCAAATTTTTCTAAATTATTTTAATTATAAATGAACAAGTTAAAAGTTAAAAACATATGTAGAGAGCTGTTAACATTTGGAAACATAATTGCCTAAAGTAATAATACTTCATGTTTAATTTGAAGAATACATAAAAGAGCCATATATTTGAATTTATTAAATAAGATGTAAAGCCTAATGTTCTGGGAATAAACATAACTACAGAGAGGAATTTACAAATCATAAGGGAATTGTTCCAACTTATTTATGGCCACTCTGTATGAAAAAAATAATCAATTTCTTAAAGTATGGGCAATTTTATTTAATATAAGGTAAGAGAAAACATAAATAAGAACTCTTTGATTTCTAAAAAGATGATCAATTCTAGGAGTAGTGGGGACTTCAGTTGAAGATGATGGTGTCTAAGCACAATGCATCTTAATTATTGCTACCCTGTCCATTATTCTCTCCAGTCTGTTCTAACTCCACACTTTCCCTCACATTCCTCAGTTTCATTTTCATAAATTGACTGTATTTGCCTACCCTTCCTCTCTCCATCCATGTGCCTTTTTCCCATGACTTCTTCAACCTCCCATACTTTAGCGTCCTGATGTTCATTTGGTGAATTTGCAAAATAGTTTATCTAAGGTGTTACATCATTGGAATCCTTCCCAGGTTGAGTGTATATGTACATGCCCTGTATATGTTTCATAAATGTCATAATGCATATTTAATTTGTTTAAAAATATGAAGTAAAATTCTGTGAAAACGTCTGGGAAGGTGGCTAGTGGTAGAGTGCTTGCCTTGCATGCATGAGGCCCTAGGTTCGATTCCTCAGCAACACATAGGCAGAAATGCTGGAAGTGGTGCTGTGGCTCAAGTGGTAGAATGCTAGCCTTGAGCTGAACAGCTGAGGACAATGCTCAGGCCCAGAATTCAGGCCCCACGACTGACAAAAAGAAAATCTGAAAATAAAATGTGAAATAAGCTTCTAAGTGTTCCTTAATATGTAATTAAGTACACATACAGAATCCTCCCATATGATGCACATGGAAATTAACAAACTAGACATAGAAGTGAGCTATATTGTGGTGGCTCACATTTGTAATATTGGCTGCTTAGTAATCTGAATATCAAAGTCAATCTGGATAGAAAAGTCAAAAAGAAACAATTTCCAAAAGTAATCAGCAAAAAGCCAACAAATGAATCAAGTGATAAGAATTGTGAGCCAGCCCTGAGTTCAAACCCTAGTGTCAAATAAATAAGAAAAAGAAAGAAGGACAGAAAGAAAGAAAGAAAGGAAGAAAGAAAGAAAGAAAAGAACATTCTGTTGCAATGTTAAAGAAATGTAAAAATTCTGTTATTAGGGACTGGGAAGGTGGCTCAGTGGTAGAGTGCTTACCTTGCATGCATGAGGCCCTGGGTTCGATTCCTCAGCACCACATAAGCAAAAGAAAGCCAGGAGTGGTGCTATGACTCTAGTGGTAGAGCAGTAGCCTTAGCTGAAGAGCTGAGGGATGTGCTAAGACCCAGAGTCCAGCTCCCCCCCACACACACCAAAAAAAGAAAAATAAAAAAAAATCTGTTTTTAAAACTAAAATATACTTGAAAAAGCAAAACTTTAGATGACTTAATGAAGAGGAACAAAGCAACTTAGTTCAATCTAATATATGGACTGAGAAGAATAAATAAGGTACAATAAATTGCTTACATTAGAATTAACATGCAATAAGAAATGAGAGGGAAAAAAGAGAAAAACATTAAGTCAAGAAATACTAAATAGGGGCTGGGAAGGTGGCTCAGTGGTAGAGAGCTTGCCGTGCATGCCTGAGGCCCTAGGTTTGATTCCTCAGCACCATGTAAGCAAAAAGAAAAAAGCCAGAAGTGGCGCTGTGGCTCAGGTGGTAGAGTGCTAGCCTTGAGCTGAAGAGCTGAGGGACAGTGCCCAGGCCCAGAGTTCAGGCCCCACGACCGGACCCCCCCAAAAAAATATACCAAATAATAAATTCCATTAATTCTTTTCTTAGTAGATAAATATTTAAGTAACTGAATTATATTAAAAAATCTTTAGAGAAAGGAGACACACACATATACATCATTGATAAATATTAGGAAGAATATCTAAACTCATAATGATATTTTGTATGTTAATAAGAAATAGACAAGAACATATACATCTATTTGAATAAAAAGTGAGAAATCAGTCACAGAGAATATAGGTATAATAAAATAAAATGCTGTAGAAATCCACAGAATATTAAACTTTATTGTCACATTTAACAAGATTTAAACATAAAATCAACTTTCCAAATTCAATTGCATTATTAAGTATTAGCTATAAAATATACATAAACAGTATGCATTTTTCAAGACCTCAGATATAGGAAAAATGTATGATATGTTTAGAAATGTAACAAGTATATATAGGCTAGTGGTAATATTTTGTGTGAAATATTTGAAATGACTTAAATTGAAAGACATTGAAAGATATTTCAAGCTCAGGAATAGGATAGAAATACCCACACATTGTTTTTTCTAAATTGAGCCTATCCAAATAAAATGTCAAGTTCACTAAGTTTATAAAAGATAGTAATGCAACAAGTTACACATCTAAGAAATATGGATTATGCTTTTGGTGAAAAATATTTGGGTCACATTCTATATGTAGCCTAAAAGTGGAAAAAGAAAACCTTTATAGAAAGTACAATTGTTTGTGTAATATTTTGGATTTAAAAAGTTTCTCTGAATGGAACAAAATTAAACATTAAGTAAAACAAGTCTGAATTTCTTTTGAGTTTTTCTCCTGAAATTCAATAAAAGAAACATAAAATTTTCACTAAAAGCTACATTTTTTAAAAAAAGAAAAATGTTTCTATCAGCTAGTACATATTCATATAGAGTATTATTATTATATACCTAATCTAGATACATCAGAAGGTCATGTCTATACTCAAATGTTAAAAAATATTATTTTTGTGAATCAGTATTTGAGCTGAAAATTTGTATTGCCTTCTTTATCCTTGTTATTTTTATTCTTTACATATTTAGGTTGCCACATAATCATACATATTCATAGATTATGATATCATGCATTTATTCATGTAACTGTAATGATTAAATCATGTCCTTTTCACAAAATTTTAACATTTCCTACTGTTAAGTCTATCAAAAATTCTGTTAGCTATTTGGAGATACAAGGTACCTTCTGTTTAGCGATGCTTAACTCACTGTATAGTACAACACTGAAACCTTATCTTTTTATATCACTGTAATGAGAAACACATGGTTGTAATGTTGTGCCCTTTGATGAATTCCTCTGTTTTCCCATCCTTTTACACTTCTCCACTTTTTAACCACCACTCCACTCTCAATTTCTATGAAATTAGCATTTAAGTTTTATATTACTGAGATCATGTTGTACATATCTTTCTATGCAAGGCTCCTTTTCTGTAATGTTTAAACTTGCAATTCCCAGTAAATGTATAATTTTTCATAGATCTTTCGTATATATAATCTATAGTGATGTATAAACTGAAAATTACCGGAAGTTTTAATATCATGTCCATTGACATTTTTATTGTTGTACTATGATTGTATATAACTATGTCATCAATTCTTTCCAATTTTCTTGTCCCCAGTTGTCAAAGTAGCCTGTGTTGTCATTTTCAGTCTTTTAGTATGGGAAGGACAGATGTACAGCCAGGATTTTATTTTCAAGGAAAGAGACTGGGCTGAAAATGTGGCTTAGGGAGTCAGTGCTTGCCCAGCATGTATGAAGCCTTGGGTTTGATTCCTTAATTCCGCATAAACAGAAAAAAAAACTAGAACTGGTGCTGTGGCTTAAGTGGTAGAGTGCTAGCTTAGAGCCAAGAAGCTCAGGAACAGTGCCCATGCCCTAAGGTCAAGCCCCAAGACTGCCAAAGAGAGGGAGAGAAAGAAAGAGAGACAAAGAGACAGAGACAGAGACAGAGAGCACCATTTATAATACCCAAGTCAGTGCAAAAGTAAGGAAAACTCATTTTGCTTACTAACTTATTATCTAAAATTCTATATTCTAACCAACCACTATCTTTAATTTTATTTTGTCTTTAACTTATAAGTCAAAATAAATTTGTAACAAGTTCAGTTTTCAGGTTTTGGCTATTATTGCTTGTGATAGTATTATTCAGCTGGGTGAAATTTTTGTATGTAAATAAATAGTTTTTAGAATGGGAAAAGAAGGATTTCAGTAAGTTGGTTTGGTATTTCTTTTTATTCATACTAGTTATTTTTCAGTCAAAACGTTTTACACTTCTGAAAGATTTATGTAAATTAGATTTTTAATTTGTTTTATCTTTTTTATTATCTTTAAGTAGTTGTACAAAGGGGTTTCAAGTCAACTTGTAAATACTTGAGTGTCAGCCCTTTCATGATTTCCTACTCCCATACATCCCAAACCCACACATTCCCTCAAGTTACCAGGTCCCATTTTCACATGTATATATTGACTGAATTGCTGAAAGTTTCTTTGGTGCCAAGAATGGAAATTAAGTAGCTTCTTCACAGTACCAACAATAGCTACTGGTAGCTTTGAAACAATTCATATTAGTTAGAAATAATGTTAAATGCATCCTCTGAATATCTCATTCAATCACCAAAAAACTAGGCAGTACACATAACTTTGCTGTCCAGTTTTCAGAGAAAGAAACTGAATGTAAAGACATATAAAGGATTTATTCCTGAAATCACAGCAAATTTCTTTATTTATCCAGGACTTTTCAACCTAGGACCCATTTGAAACTCTTGTTTTATAAGGTATCTTTAGCAACCCTCATAAATTAAATAAAAAAGACAAATATAAAAAACTTAAAAATGCATTGAATGCATTTAGGGAAATCAGAAGGGATGTGGAAGATATCCAGCATGTGGTGAATTTAGAGGATCATCAAGGATATTTCTTTTTGATAAAATTACAGAAATGTTTACCCCTAATAAAATTAAAAAGTATGTGTCAATACTAATTAAAATAAAGTAAAATCACAGACACATGCATGACTACTTGATCTTTTGAACCATGTTTAACTATGCTTATCAGTGCCTTTGTTGATTTCTACAAACTGGCTTTAAAGATGACAGTCTTCATACACTTGAAATAGCCAGTAGAATTCTGTAATCACAAGAGAAAATATGTACCCAGCACTAGTCTAAGATGCTTTACATGCATCACTGATGCTCAATGCAATTTTGTGATAAAATCCAGATGCTTCTTTCCACTTGTAAAATCACATTAAAGAAAGGATAATGTACAACATTAATCATGTCATTTTACTGGATAAATCATAGGGGATTCATCTAAATAATCAAAGGCACTAAATAATCGAAAAACATAAATGCCATTAAAGAGAAAATAAGTGAAATTCTCCCATGGGTTAACAGTCCAATTAAAATGGATATGCTTCATCTATTTGCAAAATGGGTAGATTAGGTAACATCATCCATAAAGTAAAGGAAAATACTGTCAATATATAGCAGTATCAGCACAAAGCATTTGAAAATAGATCCCGCCATACACCAAATACCTGAATCTAACTTAAAATAAATATTGTTTATAATTGGACTTTAGGGCATGATTTCAGTAGTGTAAAACAATTAACCTCTAAGAGTCTCATTGGAAAAGTGTTATGTAACAAGTCTTAATAGATCAAATAATTCTTTTGGTTTGCAATGTGGTAAGAAAAGCAAATATATATAATCATTTAAATAAAATACAAATTGAAATTATAAGCACTGAAAATAATGTATGTAAGCACAAATGGAATATCTGATATGCCTTTTAAAGAAATTCTAGATGATTCATAGTGTTTCCTAAGATTATTAAAGAAAGGGAAACATTGAATTTTGTGAATACTAAATCACAGTTAGGAAATAGTACTTTTTGAAGAACCCTAAAAGAGAAATGGTCAGCATTAACAAATATTTGGGGATATCTACACTTCTGTTTGATTTAAGGAGAGAAAGTCATTGTCTTAAAATATGGCATTTGGGAAGTTGCAAGAGAGATGGCCACCGCTGCCATAATATTGAGGATAGATGAGGAAACTGGGAAAGACTTAGAGGAGCAGTATTTGCAAAGCCATGGAAGTCTGAGTAGGTATTGACTCTTACCCTTGCCCTAATCAGTAGCATATGGTAGGCACCAGATTGAATGAAGAAAACTTGAGTTTTCTCAATTATATATGGATGTACATAATAACATTTACATAGATATTTCATTCTATATGTATAATTCATTAAGAAAGTGGGTTTTCAGCAGATTGATAAAGCTGACTTTCTTGTTCAGGATTTGATAAAGAAAGGTAAGAGAAAGGCTATTAGTGGAAAATCAAAGGGTGTAAGGCTTTTATTCATTATCAGAAAGAGGGGTTTGGAAGAGAGGCAGTACTTTTTTTTTTTTTTCGATCCGGTCATGGGGCCTGAACTTTGGGCCTGAGCACTGTCCCTCAGCTCTTCAGCTCAAGGCTAGCACTCTACCACTTGAGCCACAGTGCCACTTCCGGCTTTTTTTCTTTTTGCTTATGTGGTGCTGAGGAATCGAACCCAGGGCCTCATGCTTGCAAGGCAAGCGCTCTACCACTGAGCCACCTTCCAAGCCCCAGGCAGTAATTTAAGTTTAAATTCAACACAGCTGATGAAGTCTGGTGAATGGATGCATGAAGATTGTAGAGAATGTCAGAGAGAAACATAAAGAACGGTAAAGGTGAGCTTATGGCTTTGGCTTTCAGTGTTACAGCTGAAGGAATCTTTCAAAAGGTTGTTTGTTTGTGGTACACTGTGTACTTAGAAGGTAGGTACAGATTATAATGTACAAAATGGGTGCCCATTAGGGATTGTTTTCTATGAATATCTGAAATACTTTAAGACAAATGAAGAGTAGAAAAATCCTGCAGGCAACTGAAACTCTGTATATAAGTAACAAATAGAGTACATTCCTTTTTTTTTTCTTTTTCTTTCTTTTTTTGGGAGGGTCTGGTTGTGGGGCCTGGGTGCTGTCCCTCAGCTCTTCAGCTCAAGGCTAGCGCTCTACCACTTGAGCCACAGCACCACTTCTGGCTTTTTCTTTTTGCTTATGTGATGCTGAGGAATTGAACCCAGGGCCTCAGGCATTCAAGGCAAGCACTCTACAACTGAGCCAACTTCCCAGCCCCTAGAGTACATTTCTTATCAAGTATTTTCACAATAAAAAAACTTATTAATATTAATTAAATAAATAAATAACAAAAAAGTACTCTGTCATCACTCTATGTGCTGGAAGAATTAGGAGAAAATAGAATTCAGAAGTATTCACTTCTAATAAGTAAGTCTTATATATAGTCACTCTTAAGAAATCAGTTTAGTTTTGTTGGAGGATTTAAATTCTTATGATCAGCGCTATTCGTGATCAATATCAGTTTGTTTTTCCTGCATTATAAATTAGATATATATATTTACTTTCAAAGAGCTATTTCCCATCAAAACCAAATCTAACAGAGGTAAGTAAAAGAAAAAAAAAACCTCAAACAGTTGCACACTTACTGTATTTGGTGATGGGATGGTTTTCAGAAGCTGACTGAGCAGTTGTCATTTCTTGAAATTATTTGAGAACTGAATAACAGAAGCTGCCCAAAAGTGAAATATAAGCCTACTTGAGAACTAATGCAGGGAAAACCGTTTGTAAAAAAAACTTAAAAGGTTTACTCCCTAGACAGAAGCTGCTTTGCGCTGTCTCTAGCCTGGCTTCAGACAAGAAAAGCAAATACCGAAGGAAAAATCTCCAAAGTGGACATCATGTCATCTCATAGAGATGTGTGGAAGAGAAAATAAAACTGATAGCTCTCACAATGACATTTCAACCATTGTTCCTCCAAGAATTTAACTGTATCTGGCTTCTGGTCCACATGCCATATTCCCAGACCCTCATCTAGAACCCTCCGGTTGCCTATATAATTCTCCATGGCATGTCTTTTGAACATACGCATTTTGATTCAGATCCTGCTTAATTTTGATCATCTTTCCAGGCCCCTGCAGCTCATTTAGATAATGACCTTTGAGTTTAAATTTAGCTCTGGATTTGTTTTCTCTTGGAGTTCCAATTAATAATTCTGATTCAGTTTAAAAGGACAAATAGTTTTCCACATGGTGATTGGGAAAGGGAAACTATATGTTAATGACTTATCTCAGTATTACTGTTCTTGTCAGTCCTGCTCTTTGGACCCCTGTGTCCTTTGTATCACCAAGGAAAATCATTACATCCTTGCAACGTCATTATGTCTTACATTTTCATCAACATCAATTTTCATCTCCCATCAGGGGTGCAAATATGCACTTACACATCACTCTTTCACATCTGCCCAGACACGAGGAGAGTGCATGCTTCCTTTGCAATCCTTTGCAGTTTCTAAAGAAAGTCCCCTAGGTGGGGCCTCCATTTAGACACTAACCATCCAGATTAAAGTACATTTTTGTTTCATTTTTACTACTGCCCTTAAAACTGAAGCCAAAATTAGTATTGTAAACAATCTATAAATTGTAGCTGCACTATAGGATGTTCATGCCATTTTTGTTACATTGTTTTTGCTGTTTTGCCTCTACACCCCTAATGCTCTGAAGTACAGAGAATGATGAGTTAAACTTTAAAGAAAATATATTAAGTAATTGTACAATGGGATTACAATTCCATACATAATTCAGGTTATGAGTATAATGCAATCATTTGTGTTTGTTTCCAGTCCTAGGGCTTGAACTCAGAGCCTGGGTGCTATCTCTGAGCTTTTGTGCTCAAGGTTACTGCTCTATAACTTAAATCACAGTTCCACTTCTAGCTCTTTGGTAGTTAATCAGAAATAAGAATCCAGGTTGTGGGAGGAGTTGAGGAGGTGGCGAGGGAAGGGATGGAAGAGGAAAAGCAAAGGAGGGGGGTGACAGTGCTCTATAGGAAATGTCCTCATGTAATTTTTACTGCTCTGTACAGTATCTTTACGATAATATGTATACACACACACACACACACACACACACATATATATATATGTGTGCATATATATATATATATATACAATAAAAAAGCCTCTCATGAAGCCTGTATAGGCAGGCTTCAAACCACTATCATTCTGTTTGTATCAATTTGTTTTCCATCTCTAATATTCATTGCTTTTAGTGTATGTTAATTACTGAAAATCATTTCTATCATCACCATTAACAAAAATTGTAAGACACATTACTTTTTCTTGTCAATGATTTTCTTTTAGCAATGTTCCTGAAACATAAACATTTGAAATGGACATACATGATGATTATATTTCTATTTGCAAAGTTGCTGTAGTTGCTTTTGTTCTTCTTTTTTTGTTATGTTTTTTTGTTTGTTTTTGGAAAGCCCCGTCCCTTATTAGTTGTGGTTCTGAGTTCTCAGATCTCTACATGCATCAACTTCTTATTGGGGGAGTCCCTATGCTCTTATGTTTTAGGGTGAACCTTGTGTTTGCTCTCCATTTATCCCTCCTGTAAGATCTTGATATCCTATATAATTTGTGCCTCTTAGAAGTAATTCTACCTCCCTTTCTAAGTGAATTGACCTGCCTATTTGCTAGTATCCCATGAGCATTGTTGTACTCACTTCACTTTTTTTTTTCTACCCTGCATGTTATCCTAGTCTCTTTAGTTTTCCTGACTGGTGGAGGCAAACTGTTGAAAGACCATGTACATGTGAGCATATGAGCCCCGAGTAATTCTAGTGGGCATTGGAATTTTGTTATTCGTTACTTTAGGATGTATTTGTTTTAATGTATTAGAACAAGTTGTCTTTTATTTGTATACCAGGAAATTTTATCATAAATTTTTCATTTAAAAATTCAATTTTTAATGCATAGCATTTAGCAACCAAGTAAGTGGCTATGTCTTTGGCCATTGTTATCTTTCAAAATAAATACCAACACCTAAGGGACATCAAAACTAATTAGAACACAAAAGGCAACATTTAATACCACTTAGGAAAAGTTAAAAACATTTAAAAAATTCATATGCTAGTATATTAAATTTTTTACTTTTTAGTACTTTTAAATATATATTTTTTAATTTTTACTAATAATTATATTATAGCTTGTGTATCATTTAGCAGTACTTTTGATTTATGTATTCATTCATTTTTGGCAATATTGAGGCTTAAACTCAGGAACTCATACTTGCTGAGAAGATACTCTACCACTGAGTCAGCACAATAGGCCTTGATATGTGCTGGTTATTTTGGAGATAGGGTTTTACTTTCCATGTGAGTGTGAACCTTGAGGGTAAGTTGCCTATTTCAAGCTTCTTGTTGCAGTTGGGTTGACAGTGCGTGCCCAGCTTCTTCTAGGGAGACAGTCTCATGGACATTCTACCTGGGGCTGGACTGTAACCATAATCTTCCTATGAAACTAGGATGAGTTGTAAAGAACGTCTTATGAACTTTTCTAATTAGGATGGGTTTGAAGTACTATTGTCCTCTTTTAGCCTCCAACGTGCTAGCATTACAAGTGTCAGCCATCAATATTTGCATAGAAATATTTCTTTTAAATATTTGCTAGTCGGAAAGTGATTAGGGTTCCATGTCAGATCAGGCATATGGTTAGCAAGGATCAATCTCAGCACAGAATTTGGGCTAAATGCTATACACCTGAATATTTATGTATATAGTTGAGGTGTAGATTGATTACCACCTAAAGCCAACCCAGGCAAAATATGAACATTTAAAAAAAAACTAGGAAGGGGCTGGGAAGGTGGCTCAGTGGTAGAGCACTTGTCTTGCATGTATGAGGCCCTGAGTGTGATTCCTCAGCACCACATAAGAAAAAAGAAAAAAGCCAGAAGTGGCACTGTGGCTCAAGTGGTAGAGCACTAGCCTTGAGCTGAAGAGCTGAGGGACAGCGCCCAGGTCCAGAGTTCAGGACCCATGACCAGAACCATAAAAAAAAAAACTAGGAAATACTATTTAAAAAATAACTAAAATGGAGAAATGCTCAAGGTGTGGCTCAAGTAGTAGAGGAACTGTCTAGTAATTGCAAAGCCATGAATTCAAACCCCTCCGTTAAGGAAGAAAATAAAAAAAAGCTTCTAATTGTAAAAGGTTTAGATATTGTTCTAGTTTTTATTTTACAATTTCATTTATTTAATTTGTTAATGTTTGATTTATAGTATATTTTGGTGAATATATCCAAGGGTTTAAAAGAAATGTTTACCAAGTAGGTTCTATACATAAAGTTACCTGTACATTTCAAGCATTATATCTTCCCTAAACTTTTCTCTAAAATTTAATCAGTTACTTGGACAAGAGGTGTTGAAATCACATAATTGTAGATTTGTCCATTTTTCGCTTTACTGCTGTCAGTTTTTCCTTAGACACTTTGAAACTTGATTTTAGTGAACACACATATTTTGAACTGATATATTTACTTAAGAGATGAAACTGTTTTCACTTATGTAATGCACCTGTTTATTTCTAATATTGTGTTTAATTTGCTGTGTATTTTAACTCATATTAAAATAGTCACTCTGTTTTGTAACAGAGTTCATATGATATAAGTTTATATGATACAATTTTTTCTGTACTTTATAGTTGAAATACATATTTAAAAAATAAGCTAAATTC
The DNA here is from genome assembly GCF_000151885.1 of Dipodomys ordii. NCBI lineage: Eukaryota > Metazoa > Chordata > Mammalia > Rodentia > Heteromyidae > Dipodomys > Dipodomys ordii. The sequence continues at coordinate 120,182 of NW_012267408.1, forward strand.
TTATTATGAATATAGTAGCACCTTTTCTCTGTAGTTTCCTTCCTGCATTTCACTTAATAGTATTCAAACATGGCACAAAAGCATTATATAGAAAATTTTGAAAATGAATCTAATGACATACTTCAACATTTTAAATTCCAAATATTTCTTAGACATGTTATGTCTAAATTGTGCCTTCTTCAAAGCCTGAGCAAACCTCTAGAAAACTCAGATTTTAATGTTGCATTTGTATAATAGCACATATATATCTCTTAGGAGAGAAATACACCTTTCACACTTATTAATGTTCTTTAGTGATCTTGATAGAAGGTGCTGGTTAAATTATATTTTTCTAGCACTATATTTAATTGGCATAGATCTAATGCAAGTAACAATTTCATTCAACTGCAAGATGAAGAGTTTAATATATCTGGCAGTAAAGAAAGAGATTTTCTTTATTTGACATTGTTGAATAAACCTTACTAATCCTGTTCCTTTAGCTTTCCCATATTTCTAGGCTAAAGTTTAATAAAAGGCTAAAAATATCAAGGTTCCTTTAAGCTTCTCAAAGCTTAAGCCTGGAGAGGAAAAAAAAGATGTTATCGTAGGGAGGCTGTGGCTCAGAATCATTAAAAAGAATAATGGCAAGTTCACAGGGCTAAGTTTACAATTCTCTTTGTATATGGCAGAGACACCTTCTCCTAGTGAACACTTTATCTACTTTCAACTCGCTTCCAAATCACCAAAATGGAGGCAAGAGTCCAAGAGATATTTGACAATTATAGTTTATAAGGTACTCCAAAATGTTCCCTTGAGTGTTCAATCTGTCTTACATACGATGTTTGTTTCTTCATTTACAAGTTAGGCTGAAGCCTCGCTGTAGGAAAGGGAGATATTTTCACAAACTCTAACCTACACAGCATGCTTCCTATATGGCATTTAATACTTTGTAATTTAGAATTCTGATGGTACCTAGACATGAGCCCCTTGGTGGGATATTTGGTGGAAAGTAAAAACACATTTTTTAATGCTTCTGAAAAAGGACTAATTTTTAACTTTAAGTATAAAATCAACAAGTCCAGAATTGAGGCAAATGCATTGTCCAAGTCTTTATAATCTAATTCCATTTCTGTTTTCTCTAAATTTGATTTACATTTATATTTTAATTTCCTGAGCAAAATGTCTAGCTTATAATAGTTCTTATCTTCTTACTCTTACTCTTATAAAAGTTGATATACAGTGTTCTGATTTTTGTTGTTTTGCTAAAGATTCTATCTCTAACTTTTTTTTCCTTCAAAGCAAAATTTTCCATCTTTTGTTTTTACCCTTCTTTAGTGTGACAATCTCATGCTTGCATTCTTTGTAACATTTCTTTGCATGTAGACTTTATACTTTATATTGTAATGTTTTTAGCTTTTCCTTATATGGTTTTAAGGAATGTTTAGTTTTACTCAAAATCTTTATAAAATTTGTCCTTTGTTATTTTAGGTTATTTTTTGAAGATAAGGGATATTTTTTAGAGGAAAAGTGTTCCAAAGATTATATACTTGTGTTTCTGGAACTTCAATATGGGTAAGATTATGGAAAAGACTGTGTTGTCTCAACAGATGTGGAAATACTACAGTTACATTTATGTCAGATATTATATATTTTCTCATTGAAGTATTTATTATTGCCAGTAGAGAATTTTATGTGCAGACAATATTTGCTGAACCTAGGAAATAATAAAGGCAAACCAGAATTTTTACTAATATGTAGCTTATCTTAGAATTGTACATGATGGAGGAAAATGGAATATGACAATATAAAAAAGTAGATATGTACATTGCTATGTTAACATATGATAATTACCCATAGAAAAACTATAGAAGGATGAAGGAATATTTGACAGGTCAGTGAGAATAAATTGTACTTTATCTAAGGCTATTTTTGAAGGCTTTAGTAAGTAAATACTTTACCTGTCAATACTGAGCACAATAGAAATCCAAGCAAATGAATCTTTCGTTCAGTAACATTTTTGAGGAAGAAAAATTGAAATTCAAAACTTTTCTTTGGAACAAGTTCTAAACTTTTCTTTCTCTGTGAGGAGTGCCTTATCTCCATGTTAATTTCATTATGGAAAGTAGAACACGTTGTTTCATATAAAATTATTATTTTGTATTTTTCACCTCTGACTTGATACAATTAGAGTTCTTGCTGTTGACAGGCACCTAATATAAGTAGATCATGCCAAGCAAGTTCTCAGTTAGGAAGCAAAATCTATCTTAAATTTAACCAGCTGGATAGTGTTGCTCTGTGATTAAATCACATTTCTTTGCTTAATTTTTAATTGTTACTATATTATAAAAGTGATGCACAATGTTATTACAATTTAAAGTACATTTCTTTCAAATATAGAACTGGAGTTCAAATCTTGGGGCTGCCAGAATGACATAAATAAATAAATACTTTTCTCTTTTTCCTTTAAACAAATGAAACTTGTCTATCTGTGTGGGTTAATCTTTTTTGTACATTCTTTTATTATAAAAATACTGTACACAGGGGTTACATGGGCAAGGTAATGAGTACATTTCCTATCGACTATTGTTGCTTCCTCCTTTGTTTTTCTCCTTCCCTCCCACTTCCACAACTACTCCCCTCCCCATGTTGTAAAGTTCATTTTCAACATAGTGTCTTTTACATTACGTGGTTACAATGGGTCAACCTGTATCCCTATTTAAGCATTTTGTTATTTCCCTTCCCCTCCCCAAATTAGGAAAATGTATATACAAGATGCAGGACACCCGAATCAAATACAGTGAAAACAGGGGTTATACCATGGGGGAGGAACATACAAAGAAACAAAAGAAAATCACATAGTACATTATAAATGTTATAAACAATAGCAAGAAAGAAAAAATGTGTCTCTGATTTGGGGTTCATTTCACTTAACATCATCTTATATGGTCATATGTACATAGTTTTTGACCTTTTCTGCTTTTCCTAGATATGTACTAGTTACTTCAATTTTTTTTGTCGGTCGTGGGCTTGAACTCTGGGCTTGGGCACTGTCCTTGTGCTCTTCAGCTCAAGGAGAGCACTCTACCGCTTGAGCCACAGCACCACTTCCTGCAAATCTTTGTTTAAACTTTCTTTATACAGTATTCAATTTAACTTCTGCAGATATAAGCTTGCATAATTGACAGTATCACTCAGAAACACTCATAATCTAATTAATCAGTATACATGTATCAGTATATCAATCAGTGTTAACCATCATTTCAACATACTGAAGAAAAAGATAATAATATCATGAAATGTGAAAGGATCACTTGACCAAAAATCTCTCAGAACTTCCACTCACTTGTACTCATAATTAGAATGGAAGTTCTGGCTGACAGTATATGTCAATGAATGAATGGATCAGAGAATGCATGCATGCATAAATTAATGAAATTATATAAAGATATAATAGGAGGAACATTATATATGTACATATTCATAGTTGATTTAATAAATTATGTAGTGTAAGCATGATCCAACAAATAACACTAATATTTCCTGAAACTAATAAGAAATAGAGCATGGTTGTTCAAGATTAACAAAGGATAGTCATTTTTTCTCAGATGCAAGCAATGAACATCTAAATATTGCTATATATATATATATATAGAGAGAGAGAGAGAGAGAGAGATGAGGAAAGGGATGCTTGGAACAGGGATGGGTGAGAATGTTGAAACAGAAGCCTAGATTAAGATACAATGTGTTCATAAACTCCTTCATTAAGTGCCCAAATCTTTGTACAAGTATTTAAAAATAATAAAAAAATAAAGTAGAAAAAATAATTCAAAAAATTACATCAAACTGAAGGAAATGCAAAGACTCCTCAAAAAAGTAAACATAAAACTAACCTATGATCCAGCAATTCCACTTCTGGGCATTTACCCAAAAGATTACAAAGCAGGTTATGCTAAAGCACCAGTGTGGCCACGTTTATTGCAACACTATTCACAATAGGAAACATATAGAAACATATACTCAGACCCAGAGGTCAAAAGGAAAGTGGTAGATTCAAAAAAAGGAGAAGAGGGGGAAATATAGTCAAGAATCCAATGTATATTCTCCAAAATCAAAAAGAGTGAAGGAGGGGTGGGATAGGGGAGGGATGGATGAGGATGCTGAAAGGGTAACTTTGATCAAGGTATCTTGTATACATAAACTAATAAATGGTGAATCTATGTACAGCTACTTAAAGATAATAAAAAAGAGCAATCTGATTAATACATTTTAAATGAGATGGAGAAAGCATTTAAAAAAGGATTATCAATGACAAATAAATACATTAAAAATCTACATGCTTATTAATAACAGAAATGTAAATGAAACTCCATGGTTTATCTCATGACAATCAGAAAGATAATCATTAAGAAAACAGGCACACTGTGATTTTTTTTGTTTCTTTTGTATGTTCTTCCCCCACGATGGTATAACCCCTGTTTTCACTGTATTTGATTCCAGTGCCCTACATCTTGTGTGTGTGTGTGTATGTGTGTATGTATATATATATATATATATATATATATTTGTAATTTGGAGAGGGGAAAGGATATAGCAGAATGCTTAAAGGAGGATGCAGTTTGACCCATTGTGATGATGAACTGTGCAAGACACTATGTTGAAAACAAACTTCACAATGTGGGGAGAGGGAAGGGATGGTAGGGGAAAAACTCAGAAGGAGGTAACAATGCTCTCAATAAGAAATGTACTCATTACCTTACTCATGTAACTGTAACAATTTGTATAGCATTTTAATAATGATATACATATATAATAATGATATATATAATAAAAATATCTCTCTATATAAAATACTAATACTAGCTATATATATATAGCTAGTATGTGAGCTGGTGGCTCACATCTGTAATCTTACCTACTCAGGAGACTGAGATCAGAGGATCATGTTTCAAAGCCAGGTCAGGCAGGAAAATCTGTGAAACTCTTATCTCCAATTACGCACCAGAAAACAGGAAGTGCCCACCTTAGCTGAAAAGCTCAAGGACAGCACCCAGGCCCAGGGTTCAAGCCCCATGACCTACAATAAAAGAAAAAAAAAGCCACAAGAAACACTGAGGTATATGAAGGGAAAGAACCCTTATATGTTGCTGGTAGTAATAAAAATTAGTATTGCCACAAGAAAATGAGTATGGAGTTTGTCCCCAAAGTTAAATGGCAACTATTATGTGATACTAGTTTTGCAACGCTGGTTCAGAGTGTCTGTGAAGTGTGTGTGGATCTGAGTTCAAGTGTGAGCACCACACACAATTCTAATCTTAATACTAGCTAATCAGGAGTCTGAGATCAGAGGATCATGTTCTAATTCATCCAAGGCAGGAAACATCCATGAGACTCTTATCTCCAGTTAGCCACCAAATAAAAAGCTGGAATTGGACCTCTGATTCAAGTGGTAGGGTACTGACCTTGAGTAAATGAAGCTCAAGAACAATTCCCAGACCCTGAGTTCAAGCCCCAGAACCATCAGACACACAAAAAATTACCTTTAAAGTTGCCAATTTTTCCTTACCTTTTATATAGTTATTTTATTATATATATATTATTGTGAAAATACTGTACAGAGGGGTTACAATTACATGAGCAAGGTAATGAGTACATTTCTTATCAAGCATTGTTGCCTCCTCCTTTGTTTCCCCTTCTCATCCCTTCCCATCTTCTCCCCCTCTCCCGTCAAAGTTGTGAAGTTCATTTTTCGACATAACATCTTGCTACTGATTGCATTGGCTTAAAATTGCAATTATTTAATGTTATATTAATATATTTTACATGTACTTATTATAAAAATGTTTAAATCAAGGACTGAATGGCTGAAATGAAAAGAAAACTGATTATAAAGTTGAATTCTATTATTTTTCCTTACACACTGGCAAACTCTGGAGCAGATCATTTGATTGACATGCCTGTGAATTCATAATAATTATTCTGGATTAAAATTTTTCAAAGCATGATTTTAAACTACTGTGGCAAGAAAATGAGATAAATAAATACAAGTTAATGACATATTCATAAAATTATACTGAATGTGCTTAGAAGACAGGCCATTGTTTTGCAGCTTTTTTAATTCCTTTCATTTATCATACCAAATATTTTATTTTCTCAAGGTTATTGATAATATATTTACAGTGTTCTAAATTTTAAAATTATTAAACTCTTGATTTGTTTAGGAATGAAGCTTACATAGAAGAAAACTGCCATGATTATGTCAAATCAATAAAATATAGAAGCCATACAAAGACATATAAAATTTTTCTTCATATGAAGATTGTATTTGCCTTCTAAAATAATCTTTATTAAGTGACTTGACAATTTCCCCAGATGTTGCCTCTCTAGGGACTCCTTCCTGAAGAAAGACATTTCCAATTGGAAATTAAACCAAAACTTTGACTAGACAAGATATGTCTCCATTTAGTTCTTTTACCAAAGACCAAATAGTGCTACATACTAATGAATGGGACAATTGTCTTGTCATTTCAACTGATTTTCATTACATAAGAGTTAAAATTTTACTTCTAAGATCAAAATTATGAACTAAGGAAATCTCAATATGAAATTTGGGATACATATTAATGGATATATATATATATATATATATCCATTGAAAGGATCAGAAAAAGAGTTGCTTATTTAAATAATTTTGAAAACTACACAAAAGCCAAAATAAAGCATATGTTTATCTTCTATAATGAAAAGGAAAAAAATAGCAGATATATTTTAAACACGACTGATTTGCGTTACTTCATTACAGGGCTTCAATAATTAGTGGCATATGTTTGATTTATAAAAATATATTAGAATGATTATTTCATAAAAGTGAAGGATTATTGGCATTTATCATAAAAATAAAGCTCTTTAAGGTAAAATTTAAAAGCCTTTAAATATAGACATAGATATATGACTTTTGTCATTAAATTCCAATTAGAATTCCATGTGGAAAACATGTCTTGAAATTTATGTTTTATACAAAGCCATTCTAAATAACCATACAAAGCACAAATATGCAAACAAAAGACAAACATAGCTCCTTTCCAGAAGAAGATACAGAGGGCAAATAGAGAGATGCTTAACCATGAAGTAGCTAGTTATTAGAAGTCAAATTCAAGATGTAACAGTTAACATGCTACCATAAAAGAAAATCTTGTTGTATATTTAACATATTTAATTTGGAACAAATACCTAACACATAACCAGTATCAAAACAACACTTTGTGTTTAGGATCTAATTAGTTTCCCAACATGGAATCTAAATGTGCTGACAAAGGCAGGCTTGCAAATAAGACAAATGAGTCATTGGGTTGATAATGGCAGAATGCTATGTAAGTGATGCCTATGAGAAATTACTCTGGGACAAGTTAGCACAATTGGAGAGACATCACTGGTATTTTGCTTTGTGAAATATTCACAGGTAGTCAGAGATATGATAACCCTCTAGGTACTTTTGAATATCCTTATTCTATCCAATATACATCTTTTAAATATTAAAGAACTATTTTGGGAAAAAATGGGCACTTAAAACCGGGCCCCAGTGGCTCACGCCTGTAATCCTAGTACTCAGGAGGCTGAGATCTGAGGATCGTGGTTCAAAGCCAGCCCAGGCAGGAAAAGTCCATGAGACTCTTATCTCCAATAAACCACTAGAAAACCAGAAGTGGCGCTGTAGCTCAAAAGGTAGAGCACTCGCCTTGAGCTGAAGAGCGCAGGGACAGCGTCCAAGCACAGAGTTCAAGCCCCACGATTGACAAAAAAAAATAAAATAAAATAACATTTACAGAAAATCTGTTTAAAGTTAACTTGATAATTATTTCAGATATTCCCAATCAGTAAATATATGTAGAAAGATAGAAGAAACTATTTCTTTTAGAACTTAAGGGGATATTTTCTGTGTGTACAATAAACCTTGAAGCACACACTTACTTGGTGAAAACAGAAAGAAGAGATGGCTTTTTCATAAACGTTGTATTATGTACTTCAGGGAAAAGTCAGAACTCAAGAGAGATGAAATAGAAGGGCTATGCGGAAGTGTGGCTAAAGGAAGTACAATTTAAAAGTAGCATACCTGAGCAGGGTCACCTTTCAGAGGGTCCTGCCTTGATCATTAATCGAACAAGATTTGTGGCAACTTTGACTTCACAGTTGTTAGAAGACCTGGTCCAAAGTCTAATTATGATGTTAACAGCATTTCTTTAAAGCTTTTTTTTTTCTTTTATCATTTTCAATACGCATTTTCTTTTTAATGTTTTACAAAAGATCGGCCCTCTTTTTGTACAAGAATCAAAAGAACTTTAAAAGGAAGATACGGGACTCATGAGTCTATATTTAAATAGATCATTTTTCACCTGAATTGTTGCCCAGAGTCAGTGTTTTGTGAAATAAAAGTACAATTGTGTCTTCATCCCAACCTAAATAATTTGTGGAATGATCCCTAGTGAGTAGAAAGTGAGTGAGTGTGTGTATGTGTGTGTGAGAGAGAATCACTACTTTTCTAAAGCTGGATAACTGATTTTGTCGCAAAAAGGTATAAAAAATGTCTATTAATATTATTGATTTTTATTTATAATTATTCAAATTAGATGGGTGTGATTTTTAAAAATGCAAATACATTGATAATCAAATACAAAATTACATAATGCTGGCTATAGATGATTGTAAAATAATAGTTTCCAAGCTACACAGTCAAATCAAAAGGAAAGATCAGAGATTGTGAACTTACCTGTATTCTCTAGGAATTGAAAGATGCCCTCTATGAAGAAATAAGGCGCAAGTTTGCTTGTAAATGAAAGTAAAATTACCTTTATTTATAATGATCCATGTACATTAACAGTTGGAAGATATTTCAAGAGATTTTATCATTTACATAAATATATTTTAAAAACAAAAAAGCTTTTTTCTTCACATATGATTATATAGTTTATATACTTTTGTACATTAATTTCATAAAACATGACTAAATATTATCCTTAGAATGGAAAAAAGGACCAAAACAAACATACCATTTCAAAGAAAGACAGTTAAGTGTCTTTGGAGTGAATACTGCTTTAAAAAAAAATTTAAATCTGATTTCTTTCTAGACCTGGTCCAAAGTAAGTCAAATCTTATCTGCAATATGCATCAAAACAGTTGTATTATTACCTCAAAATTCAGAAAAAATTTTAGTTGTCTTTGAAGATCATTAATTCATCTTTAACAGGGATGGCCATTAACTTTGTTCCTTTTCAGTGATTAAAGGTACTTTTCCCTCCTTTGAATTTATGAATACTTTTTTAATAAACCTATCAGTTTTTACTAATGGAGTTTTCACCAGGATTGCATTAAATTTATATAACAATTTGGAAAGAATTACTCTCAACAATATTTTGTTTTCTAACCAAAGAATAATAAAGTCTTCAATGTCCCTTATTACTCTGTGGTTTCTATGATTTTCCTATTGTTTTTGCATTTTCTCCTGACACATTTTAATTCTTGAGGTAAAGGAGACTTAGCAGCTTCTAGGAACTAAATATCAAGCTAAGTTGTCTTAGTAAAATAAAAATTATAAATTTTGAAGGTACAACAACAACAAACAAATGGGTAGAACAAATGAAAAGAGGAACATTTGGGGCAATTTGTATATCCAGATATAATAGACCAACCAAGCGAAATGAACCCCAAGGTAAGACACAAGTTTGATTTTTTTCCTTTCTTGCTATTGTTTCTAACATATTTATAAGGTACCACATGATTTTTTGTTACTTTGTATGTCCCTCCCTCACGGTATAACCCCTGTTTTCACTGTATTTGATGTTGGTATAATTTGGGGAGCGGAAGGGAAAAAACAAATTGTTTAAATAGCATTACAGGTTGATAGCTGGGCGCCAGTGGCTCACGCCTATAATCCTCTATACTCAGGAGGCTGTGTTCTGAGGATCCCAGTTCAAAGCTAGCTCAGGCATGAAAGGCTATGATACACTTACCTCCAATAAACCACTAGAAAAACAGAAGTGACATTGTCGTTCAAGTGGTAGAGTGCTCACCTTGAGCTGAAGAGTTAAGGGATAGAGCCCAAGCCCAGAGTTCAAGCCCCACAACCGACCAAAAAAAAAACAAAACTCAATGTTGTTATCCACTTTCATTTATAAAATGATAAAAGATTTTTATTTTTGGTTTGGTTTTCTCCCAGGTGGATAAAGTCAAACAGCTGAAATAGATGCTCATCCTAATTACAGGAGAAATTTATAAGCAACTGTGTATGAGTAAATTGTCTTTCTTAAAGTTTGTGATTGTTAATGTTAAAAAAAACATTTATGTGGGCTGGGAAGGTGGCTCAGTGGTAGAGTGCTTGCCTTGCATGCATGAGGCCCTGGGTTCGATTCCTCAGCACCACATAAGCAGAAAAGCCGGAAGTGGCACTGTGGCTTAAGTGGTAGAGCACTAACCTTGAGCTGAAGAGCTGAGGGACAGGGCCCAGGCCCAGAGTTCAGGTCCCACAACCGACAAAAAATAAAAAATAAAAAATGTTATGTACTTGTGATCACTGAGATTAGTTTGAGCATCATGGTAGGAAAAAAAGTGAAAAGAAAACCTGTATGTAAAGGATCAGATGTACTTTTTTTTTCTGTCCTTATACTCTCTTAGAGGATGACACACAGATCAATATTCTATTTTAATGCTTATTTGGTAATAAATATCTTTAGCAACATGGTGGAAATCATGACTGTTATTGGAGAATGTTTTCAAGTGATTCTTCCTTACAAATGTCCCAAACCCCCAAATCCCAAAGAAATGTATTCCGATGGTACATGAACAAGCGGAGAGTAAGAGGAAATGGGCATTGTTGGCTGAGACTTCTAGATAGGAAGTCTTCCCCTGAGACCAAAGATGTCTTCCACATTAAGAGAAAATAGAAAAATGTATATAAACATATAAAGATGAATTACATAGCTTTTTGAACAAAACAAGTAGTAGGGAAATTCTATCTGTATTCCACAGGCTATAGAAGAATCATAATTTAGAAAAAAAATGAACACAAAAGCCAGGAAGCATGGTTATGGAACTAGTTTTTTTCTGGCATCAGGGATTCATGATCTAGACCTATCATAATACCAAGAGTAATCCTAATCCCTTCCCTCTTCACCTGAGGACCAGAGTGGAAAAAATAAATGATGGAAAATAGTTAGTTTATATAATATAGAATAAAAGTTATAAAACATGAATTTGGAGATTTAAGCCTATATATCAATCTAGATTAGTAAGGAATTGCAATATATGAAAAATTTGTATTTCATTTCAATTGCAATGAATAGGTGATTAAACGAGTTGAGTTGTATTAATAAAGGTTTTAAAAAGCTACAGTATTAAAAATTCATTTAAGGATTCAGATGTAGTGGGACATTCCGGTTATCTCAACTACTTGAGAGGGAGAGAGAGGAAAGACTGAAGTCCAAGACTAGTCAGGGCAAAAATTAACAAGACACTATCTCACAAACAAGCCAAACATGGTACCATAGCCACCTGAGAGTCAGAGGTAGGAAGACCATGGTCAGAGATGAGTTTGAAAATCATTTGCCTGGGACATAAATTCAAATTAAATTCAAAGGTTTTGGGTCAACCAGTAGAGAGATAACAATGCATGGTAAATTTAATCTTCAGTCATGACCAAAAAACAAACAAACAAAAAAGTCAGGTATAGGCAGGTGCCAGTTGATATCATAGTATACTTGGAAATATAGTAATAGTCCTGAGTCCAAACTTCAGAGTTTTTTTGTTTGTTTGGTTTGTTTTTTTTTTTTTTTGTCACTCATGGGGTTTGAACTCTGGGCCTGGGTGCTGTCCCTTAGCTCTTCAGCTCAAGGCTCATTTATTTCCACTTGAGCCACATTGGCACTTCCACTTTTCTGGTGGTTAATTGGAGATAAGAGTCTCAGGGACTTTGCTTTCCCAGCAGAATTTGAACAGAGATCCTAAGATCTTATCCTCCTTAATAGCTAAGATTACAGGTGAGAGAGACCAGCGCCTGGTTTAAAGGAGTTATTTTCTAAAGATATATTTGTGGAACTCAAACTTTCAGTCCTATGTAATTTTCCAAATGCCTTATTGACTGTTATGTTCAAAACGACAAGGGCAAAGCTGTTGATTAAGCAAATCTAACTTTATTAGCCCTATTTGAATAGGAAATATTACAAATATAACACAGTTGAAGATTTTCATGAAGGGAAAGCTAGGAAAGAATAATTATAAGTTTTATAAACTTGTGCTGTGTGATATTGAGGTAGAACTTGTAATCAGTGTAACTATTTGAGATGGGGCACAATTTATGATGAAGTGGTTCTGAAGGAATGGGGAAAGTGAAGTAAAAGTGTTAAAGGAGTCTTGAGCAAGCTGCTAGTCTTGATAAGAAAGCTATTTCACTGGGCTCACTTTCATATCTCCAGAAGCAAAGCAGATATTTACTTATTCTAAGCAATTTTAAGATAAATATTGGGAAATGGTCCAGCATTCTTCAGTCCAACTGTAGAAAATCATGTCAATTGTCGTTCTCCATACAAATTATCAAATTGTTCTCAATAATGCTTCCATGCACTTGGATGTTTCTACATTCCTCTTGAGAGATTAAGTGCTGTCATTATTTTTTGTATTTGTGAGGATATAATACTAGAAATATCACTTATGGACATTCATATTTTGATGTGCTACACAGCCAAGCATGCTTTTTATTTATGCCTTTCTCTTAATATGTTCTATAACTTAATAAAAAGATAAATAGGAGTTGATCATCAGTCATGCAATAAATAGCATTATTGAAGTTATGCATTTACAAAACAAGCATTTGTTTCTTCTATAGAAATGCTTCGAGAAATATGTTGAAAAAGAAGTGCTCCAAACATCAGGAAAAACATACATATTTATCTCATTTTTGTTATATTTTCACTAAATCATCTCAAGTACTGGACAGTTTAGTAAGCAAAGATTGTTTGGGAATATTTCCAAAATGAGCCCAGGTATTGAAGCTTTCATGTTAAAGAACTGTGACAATGTCAGTTGGATGAGGTTGGCACCTCTTCTCAGTCTGAACACATGGATTGCACCTCACACCTATCATTCTCATGCATAGTGACTATCAGTAAGAGTTGAATGTGATTAGCTGGACTGATTTATCCAAGCAGAACTTTCCTGGCAGGTTTCAAAAGAAATACACCTAAATCTCATAAGCCTTGTGAAATACAACCTAAGAGGGGATAATTCCAATTTTATATACCAAAAAGCATTGCAGGGCATTTTTTTGTGAAAGTAATACACATTTCAAATAATGCAATAAGATCTAATGATTTTTCAATTTATAACTTTGAAATAACTTCTCATGAAAAAGTCACTTTATTAAAATGGAAAATGGAAAACAATAACATGGTATCTTTTAAGATTAGAAGAAACACATACTAGACTCATTTAACCTTTACTCACATGCAAAAGAATAAACAGTAAGAAATGTTGAATTTTAAAATATGTAGAGTGAATGTAGCATAGAAAATGAAGCTCACAGGTGCATTTTCTGCTTTTATTAACTTTTTGTTATAAATTGACCAAATTTGCTTAATATTTTAGCTGAGCTTTGTATGTAAGGTCATATATATATATATATATATATATATATATATATATATATATATATATATATATAACCATATAATACAAAAAAAAATCAAAAGATTTTTTTTTCTTCTTCTTCTTCTCTTTTTTTGTTTGTTTTTTGTTACCATATATATATATACCTATATACATATTTTTTTCTTATCACCAATGTAGTTCAGAGCAATTTAGATTCTTAGACTAAAATAGATATACTTTGAGGACAAAATAATTCATAAGACTATCACCAGGAAATATTTGTTAAATTTTATATAGTTTAATATTTAGAATTTTAGATTATTTAGTAACTATTACTTGGCAAATTTGCAATCACTTGAAATAACATATCTATAAACTGATGGAACTATGAAATGGGAATAAATTACAGAATAGGATAAGAAGTATTAATCTCTGTCTAATATAATGATCCAGTTTATAGATAAGAAACAGAAATGAAGGAAGATGCCAGTCACTGGTGGCTCACGCCTCTAATCCTACCTACTCAGGAGGCTGAGACCGGAGGATTGTGGTTCAAAGACAGTCCAGGCAGGAAAGTCCATGACACACTTACCTTCAATTAACCACCGGAAAACCAGAAGCGGCTCTGTGACTCAAGTGGGAGATCGCTAGCCTTGAGCTGAAGAGCTCAGGAACAGTGCCCAGGCCCAGAGTTCAAGCCCCATGACTGACAAAAACAAAACAAAACAAAAGAACACCACCAAAAATAAGAAGGAGGGGGAGGAGGAGGGGAAGGAGAGGGAGGAGGACGAGGGGGAGGGGAGGAGAGAAAGGAGGGGGAGGGGGGAGGGGGAGGAGGAGGAAGAAGAAGATTTAGGTGACCTATTCTGTATTATGGAATTAAGGACAAAGGATAGCATGAGGGCCCCTAATTCTCATTTCTAGCATTCATTCTGTTCTGCATCAGGTCATTTCATACTTGACCACTTTTCATTCCTCCAGGAGAAAACAAAATTCTATAAAGATTCTGAGGGAACTTTTTTGATAGCATACTAACTCCTCAATAAACATACCTCAAAACAGTGAATTTTCTTAAAAGTATACTACCAATTACATTGCTATAGAGAAATATTAGCATATATATATATATATATATATATATATATATATGATGGGAAGTTCTTAGAGGGGGTGATTCTTAAAGTCTAAAAGAATATGTAAAAGAAGATTTTTTGTTTCCTTACCAAAACTGCCAGATTAGGTATTAATGTAATTACGAATAATGTAATTAGAAATTATAATGATTCTTTACTCTCTTTTAGACATTGCCATACAAAACAAATGACTGTTTAACCAATACTATTTAAACTTGATTCTGATTTATAATTTTTGGGTATTTTGACGATATGTATGTATGTACATATAAATATTTTTGGTTTTGTATTTCTCTGTGTGATTTAAATTTTCCTCTTTAGCTAGCTACAGTGATTTTTAAAGCATCTATAATTAACCCTAATTACATTTTAATGAAGAAACTAAAACTTGTTTTAAAAAAATGCCTTCAAGCATATTTAAGGCTATCAGGTAATGTCATATTTATCACTTGTTATTTTATCTTTATTTTTAATCCATTTAAGTGATGTTGCCTGAGTATCTCCTTCTTGACTATGTAAGGGATGTTGCCTGAGTGTCTCCTTCTTGACTGTTACCACTTGTTTGTCCAATAACTTCATATTGAATATATTAACTTTCATCATATATACATATATCTTAGCATATATTACATAACTATGCCTTTTTGAAAGTGATTGGAGAAAATGTTTCACATTAATGGTCAGTAATTTACTTTTATATCCTGAAAGTAAATTTTCTGAAAGAACCATAGTAATCCTGTGAAAATGAGAAAATGTAGCATAAATCTTACACTAGTGTCTACTCCATTCACATTTCTTTACTATCATTTGTAACTTCTTAATGAATGACTTCTTCAATCACAATCAAAATTACATTCAGGTGTTTTTTTAAAATTTTTATTTATTAATATTTTTGATGATGCATAGTAAATGAATAAGGGTTATAACCAGCCTTGAAATACTACCCAAAATTAAAATATCAGAGATGACTTCAGTCTGTGATAACATAATAGACAAAATCAAAGTCAGGAAGTTCTATATCTGTGTGAACACTGTCCTTGTTTTTACTGAGTATTCTGCTAATATTAGCAGATTCTTCCAACTGCACTGTCTATAGAAAGAATTGTTTGGCAATAGGGCATGTACAATAACTAAATGATGACTTACTATGAAGTGATGTTTCTCTAGGTAGGCTTCTGAGGGTTAGTCTTGCTTCAAGGAGACGGAACAATTGTTAAGAATTTACAAATGAATCAGACTACTACTGCACAGCCAAGAAGAGCATTGCAGCTCTTCTGGTGTAGTATCTATGCCTTGGGCTTCAACTTCTATTTCCTCTAAAGGCGTTGGTGTATGTTCAGTAATGAACGACTTCTGGGGAGCTGCTGGAGCTGCCTTTTCTTCTGAGTCAGAAGGTTTTATTGTTTGTTTGTTTTAAATGACATGCAGCTCTCGATTGTATTTATGAAGTGCAACTAACAAAGTAGTATCTAGGAGGCCCATTCTTCAGCCATTGGCTGAAGTTCTTTGTCCAGTTTGACCATGGTTGCAAGACGATTGAGTGTTAGGCCAACCTTTCCCTCATCTCTAGCCTGTAGATTGTCTTGTTCCTCTTCCTCTCCTTCACTTGTTCAGGCTTATAGCCCTTTCCTCACTGATGGATTTGAACATGTTGTTCATTTACTTCTCGGCTCTAGCTTTATCTGCAGCAGAAGTTTCTCCATACTCTTAGGTCCAAAGCATCTTGGAAATTTGTTAAATAAGCACCTGGAATAATAAGGTGGTGGTGAATCCTTCAGTTAGAGTTACATAAGTCAGGTAATGGGTACATTTCTTTTTGAACAGTGTCACCTTTTCCCTTGTTTTCTCCCAGTGTTTGCTTCTTAATCCCCCTCCCCCACAAATGTATAGTTCATAGTTGTCCAGTGAGGATCACTGCTGCATTTGTTCACGCTTTATCCCACCATCTTGCAGCTGATTCTCTTATTCTTTTTCATTGTCTCCTAAAAAAGAGGGATACTTCAGTCAGATTAACAAAAGTAATTTCTTTGATATGAAGATGTCTATTGAAATGTTAGCATTAGAATAATTGTTATAAACATAGAGTCTAATTTGATATTCATTTTTAATTTTTTTCTATTTATTTTGTTTTAATTATTGTTGAGTTAAAACACATTTGTGGGCTGGGATGTAGCTCAGTGGCAAAGCACTTGCCTAGCAAGTTCAACGTCCTAGGTTCGATCCCCAGTACCAAAAAAGAAAAGGCCAAGAAAACACATTTGTGATGTGAGAGAAAACACCCTGGTGCATATTCTCACACAGGGCACTTGAAACAAATTGTCCTATTTGCTTTAGTCTGCTTTAATCTAGAGCAGTTCCTAAAGTTTTATTGTTTTTCTTTCTCTTTTAAATTAGATTTTTTTTATTATCTTTAAGGATTTGTACACAGGACTTACCATTCAACAAAACAGTTAATGAATACAATGTATCTTGATTGGTGTATTGAAAAATTTTCTCTATTTGCCATGGACAATCACCTATGATAAGTAACTTAAAGTCAAAAAGTCTTTACCTTAACTCATGGTTTCTGAAGGTTCAGTTAATGGGTATGTAATTATACTGCTTTGGACCTATGATGAGGCAGCATAGCATAGTGGAAGCCTCTGATTGGAAGCTGACCCTCTCATGGTTGCTTTGAAGCAAAGGACACAGAGGAAATGGAAATGATCCTAAGATCTCCTCATGAGCATGGCCAAAATAATTTCTTCCTTCTACTGGGCCATAACCTTTGGAGTCTCATACCTCCCAATAAATTCATAGGCAATATAAAACTCTACTAAATATTGTCTTTGGGGCATCAGTTATTTATGAAACCATAACAGGCAACCAGTTCAGCTAGTTTGCAAATTATTTTTTGTTTAGCCCTGTCAAACATTTGCTCATTATGGTTTTAGTTTATGCATTTTGAGAGTATTATAATGGAACAATATGCCCGTTTCATTACTTTGTATTAGATGATGTTAAGAAAGATTTTCTCTTATCAGTGATATTAGTTACAATGATTTATTTATTGTGGTGTCCTCCAAGCTTCTCTACTATTGTGTTGCCTTTTGCAATCTATAAATATTTTTATAAAAATATTCCAAGCTAGGGTTAGCATCCATTTATGATTTTTCTGTCTTTATCATTTCTTTCCTGTTTATTAATTTACATTCTCCTCTAACTAAGACTTTTCTTTTTTGTTATCATTCTTATATTTTCCATCCTGAAAGTTTGGAAAGGTATTACTTTAAGGTTAGGGCTAAATACATAGCCATAAAATATAAATGTTGAGATTGTATATATCTAAACATGTAAGTATAGATGTAAATGCAAATATACATGTTCTCTTTCTATGCTTTATAGTCACAGCAGAACTGAGCAGCAGGTACAAGCTTTTATATAATCCTTTGCTCCTAAGTTTGAGCAGCCTCCTCAAGGTAGCACCAAAAAGCTACCTTAGCTCTAGTCAACTTAAAGTCTAGACATACCATTGCATTAGTATGAAGCTTTGCTTTTATCCGTCCATCACTTTGAATTAATTTGTAGTTTGTGTATCCATAATTCTATTATATTCACAGTGATTTCACACTCTGAAAACAGTATTCTCCATCCATATTTTAATACAAGCATCTATTACCACTATCTTTTTGCTATTTTTATGACTTTGTCTGTTAGAATAATATATATTGGGATTCATCACACTGACTTAGTTCCTCATTAATATGAAAGTGAGAATCTTCTATTTTTAGGATGGTACTGGAGCTTGAATTCAGAATGTGCCACAATTCATGCAATCCCCTTAGGAAGGGTATCTGGGTTGTTTCTCAGGCTGTTTGTCTATAATAAAGCTACTACAGACATCAGCATACAAGATTTTGCCTATGTTCTTAACTCCTTTGAGTAAATTGTAAAGAGTGAATATTGAAGTATATGGTAAAAATAGGTTTCATTTTATAAGAAAGAATCAAAGGGTCACTGAAAGTGGAGATGCCATTTTGCAATTCCAAAATACAAGCTCTACATCTTCATCAGAATTTGATATTGTTAGTTTCCTGAGTGGAATGCTTAGAAATATATGCAGATTTCTTGACTTTAAAAATATAAAGTATTTAAATAGCCAGTCAATATCTATGAGTGCCAAATATATGCAAAAATTGTGGAGGACACAACTGAACTGCAGGGATCCTAATAAAAATTTCATTACCATGCTCACCAAAACTGCTGCAGTCATAGTTGTGTTTTTTCCAGTGCCTTCAAGGAAAATATCTTTTGTCATTTTCCCTTCATTTTCTTGTCTACAATGTCTGGCACAGAGCCCTGCATTTAGGAAATGTTCACTTCTAAGTATAAAATATTCATAAAAGTCCTAACCCTGTGGAAAAGCTACTTGGGAAGAGAAAAGACACAAGTCAATATAAACAGACAGTGAGTATATAAAATGCTCTGGAAAAAAAGAAGTATGTCAGAAGTTATTATGCAATGAATTGCCACATAATTGCCCTTGGTGGAGATTAACTATCTGAACCCAGGACATTATTTTAAAGACATTTAATACTACTCAAAAGATACTTAAATATTTGCATAAACTCCTTCAATGTGTATTAGGAAATGTATATTGCTCCTAATTTTTTTTTCTGTACTATTAAGTTAATTGGCCTTCTTTAACCCTTGCCAGCCCTTTTACAGCTGATGAAGGAGTAAGCAACACTCAGATGCCTTTTCCACCAACTAAAGTTATCTTTTTTTTAATCTATCAGGAGATATTTTTTAGGCATTTTTATATATTGTTGGAGTTGCCATACCATCTTTTAAATAGGATGTAAGAGAAATGCTGAATTCGTCCATTCCCTTTCAATAAGTTAAATGGATATTATCCAGATTTATTATTTTTTTCTGGTCATGGTGCTTGAACTCAGGGCCTGGGTGCTGTCCCGAAGCTTTGAGTTATAGCTTCACTTCCGGTTTTAGTTGGTTAATTGGAGATAGGCATCTCATGGCTTCTCTTTCCTGAACCGGCTTCCAACCATCATCTTCAGTTCTCAGATTCCTCAGTATCTAAGGTTACAGATGTGAGCCCCCAGTTTCTGACTATGATTTACAAATTTTTATAATGCAGCTTAATTATATAAATTCCCCAAATATGGGAAGTTGAAAGTGTTGACATTCAAATTTTCTCAGCAAAGGATTATATCCTATGAGATACACAGAAATCTTAGAGAGTTAGATTAAGATACTGAAAATAATAAGAAATGAAAACTTCCATTTGTATTTTCTGTTGTCTCATAGAAGATGTTATGGTGACAAGTAGATTAATGTATATGCAGAAATCTCAGCACTGTGGGTGAAAGTACCCATTAAGAAACATATACATTTGATTCCCCTTTAGTTATGGCTCATTTAGTATTTGTTAGCCAGTCTCTTTCAATTCCACTCTATCTTCTTCAGCTCCTCAATCCCAAATTCAGATTAGGTGAGAATCCAATTTTAAGGTCCTTGTTCTACAAAATTTAATCTCTAACCAAACCACAAGGAAAATAAGGACTAAATAAAAAGTTACACGCAAGAAGTTTCAACAGGTCTGGCTATAAAAGAAATGCAAACCAAAACAACATGAAGACTCAACCTCATCACAATTACAATGGTCATTATCAAGAAAACTAACAACAGTTGCTGGGAGGGATGTGGCCAAAAGGGAATGGTATTACACAGTTGGTGGGAATGTAAAGGTGTTTAATGATTCTGGAAAGTAGTATGGAGGATCCTCATAAGACTAAATATCTTCCCTATGACCCAGCAATTCTCCTCCAGTTTATTTATCCAATAGACCACAAACAAAGCCACACTAAAAGTCTTAGCACAACCACGTTCATCTCTGGACTGTTTACCATAGCTAAGATATGGAATCAACCCAGATGCCTCTCAGAAGATGAACAGGTCAAGAAAATGTGGTCTATATACACAGTGGAATTCTATGATTCCATAACAAAGAATGATTTTGTACCATTCATAAGCAAATGGAAAGACTTGGAAAAAGTTATATTAAGCAACAACGTAAGCTAGACCCAAAGAAACATGGGTTGCATGCTTTTCTTCATTTGCAAACACACTGGATGGTAAAATTAAAACAAACAAACAAACAAACAACTAGACATGATAACTTGCACAGGATTATAGACATTACTGGAATGAGACTACGGCAAATATTCTTAGCAGAGGATCACAGAGGTTCAGTAGCTATAGGCATATAATCATATAGAATGTTTACAGAAATGAGCTCCAAGAAATGGAAATAAGAAGTTTTATGTAATTTTGAACCTTTTTTTCTTTTCTTCTTTGGTGCTGTTTCTGAATTCTGTACCTTTTGTCTTGTATGTAAGTTTATCTGTTTGAAGGAGTTTAAAAGGGGGCACAGACATAGACAAAGAATGAACAAATACAGTAGTAATACTCACTAGTCACTGTTGAAAATGATCTCTACAATTTGTGAGGGATGAACATCAGGCTGGAAAAACTAAGAGAAAATGAAGATGTGTCACTGTTCAAAAGGAAATGTTCTTGCTATCTGACTTATGTAACTGTAACCCCTCAGTACATTGCTTTTACAATAAAATAAAATAATAAGAAAGTTAACTTACAGGGCTGTCTTCATTTCTCATTATATCTGTAAGTTTGTACTTTCTTCAAGCTACCATTCCAAGCCTCAAAGAACGATATGGAAAATGTTAACCATGAAGACAATTACAGAAAATGATTCATATTTGAATGAGCTAAGGTATCCACAGGGAATGTAAGACATATCCAAAACTGAAACACCTGTTCTTCTTGGTATTTCTAATTCCCTGACATCCAATTTTGACAGTGTGTATACAGTGTTGACTTCCTTGCAAGTTCACCTTATTTTTATTCTTCAACTTTTTATTCTTCAACTTTATGGTGATGCAATTATGTAGGCATCCAAAATTTATTCCTATGTATTTGAAGCCTCTACATCAGTTAAACCTCCTATTTTGAAGCCACACTATAATTCACACAGTTATCTCTGTGAATCATGAGTCCCTACCTTAAAACTAGCATAGTAGGCTGCTCACATTTTGAGTCATCACAGTGGTACAATTGCTTACTTATTATCAGAGGAATCCATAGTGAATGAGAAACATCCTTGGCCAAGCAATGGTGGCTGACACCTGTAATTCTAAGTCGTCTAGGTCCAGGTATATTGTAATTCTAGATCCCAGGAGGCTGACATTTGAGGACTGACGTTTGAAGCCAGATTGGGCAGGAAAGCCTATGTGACTCTTTTTTTTTAAATTAATTTAATTTTACTGTAAATGTGATGTGCATTACCTAACATAAGTAAGGTTACAAGTACATTTCTTGTTGAACATTGTTACCCCCTCCCTCACTTTTCTCCCACTTTCCTTCTATTCTTATCACCCTCCCCCAACAGATTGTAAAGTTAAGTTCCACCATAGTTTACTGTGAATATCACTGTTGTTGCATTGGTTCACCCTTTTACCCTTGTCTCACCATTTTGTGATTCCCCTTCTCTCCTTCAAATCAGATAAACATATATAAGACAGAGGGTACCAAAATTACAACAAAAACAAAGGGGAAAAAACTAAAAGAAAAGAGAAGTAACTTTGCACAATACATTAAAAAACAAACAAACGCACACTATTGTTTCCATGTCTTGGAGTTCATTTCAATTACCATCATTTTTTTAAATAAGTTTTTATTGTGAAAATTTTGTACAGAGGGGTTACAGTTACATGAGCAAAGTAATGAGTACATTTCTTATTCAGCATCGTTGCCTCCTCCTTTGTTTTTCCCCTACCATCCCATCCCTCCCACCTCCTCAAATACACCTCCCACCTCCCCCACCCCCACAACACCCCATCTCCCTACCCTCCCACCCCTGCCTAAATTGTAAAGTTAGTTTTCAACATAGTGTCTTGTACATTTCATTGTTTCAGTGGGTCAATCTGTATCCCTATTTAAACGTTTTGTTTTTTCCTTTCCCCTCCCCAAATTATACTAACATCAAATACAGTGAATACAGGGGTTATACCATGGGGAAGGGACATACAAAGCAACAAAAAAATCACATGGTACATTAGAAACAATAGCAAGGAAGAAAACAACACTTGTGTCCCTGTCTTGGGGTTCAACTAGCATCATTCTATATGGCCATATGTACATAGCTATTGAGCTATTGTGATCTTCTGCTAGGACTATCCTAGATATATATTAATTATTACAAATGAGGGAAATCATGGAGCCTATGTTTATTTAGGTCTGGATTACTTCACTTATTATGATTTTTTCCAAGTCTTTTGATTTCCTTACAAACGGTCTGACATCATTTTTTTCTCATTGAAACATAGAATTCCATTGTGTATATATACCTCATTTTTGTGATCTGTTCATCCACTGAGGAGCATCTTAGCTATGTTAAATAACATTGCAATGAACATGGTTTGGCTGGTAACTTTTAGTATGGCCTTGTTTGTGATCATTTGGGTAAAGGCCCAGAGGTGGGATTGCTGGGTCATGTATAATCTTTTGACGAACCTCCATACTGCTTTCAGATGGAAGAAAGACAGCCTCTTCAACAAATAGTGCTGGCAGAATTGGCTATACATGTACAGAAAACTGAAGTTAGATTTTTATATATCATACTGCATCAGAATCAACTCCAAATGAATCAAAGACCTGGAGGTAAGAGCCGATATCCTGAAAATATTACAGGAAGGGATAGGGGATACAGTAGGGCTTCTTGGCAGTGGGTGAAACTTCCTAAATATACCTAGATCTCAAAAAAATAAACTCCATGATAACAAATCCTCAAAGAAGCAACCACTCATTAATAAATGGGCTAAATAATTAAAAAGAGACTTCTATGAAGAGGAAATAAGGACAGCAAATAGACACATGAAATGTTCAATACAACTTAAAACTTCATTGAGATTCCACCTCACCCTAGTTAGAATGGTCATTATCCTTTGGCACTTATCTCCAATTTAAAACACCTGAAGGCAAGAAATGGTGTTTTGGCTAATTGTAGAACACTAGCCTCAAGCACAAAAGCTCCAAAAGGAGCTCTAGGACCAGCACAATAAATAAACAAGAAAACAAACAAACAAATAAATAAATACGATATTACTCTTGCTAACCAAAAATTTCAGAAATGTCAAGGTTTTAGAAACAAGAGGAAAAAGTCTACTATCAGTAACTCACATATAGAATCCTAATAGTTGACAGTGATCTTCATGGAAAGTCAACAAAACTCCATCTCCAAGCCAGGCACTGGTGGCTATGCCTGTAATCCTAGCCACACTGGAGGCTGATGACCTTGGTTCAAAGACAACTGGGGCAAGAAAGTCTAAGACTCTTATCTCCAATTAACCAACCAGAAAACTGGAAGTTGCTCTGTGGCTCAACTGGTAGAGCACTTGCCTTGAGCTGAAGAGCTCAGGGACACGACCCAGGCTCAGAGTTCAGATCTCATGATCAACAAAATAATAATAATAATAATAACTCCAATTATGTACCAAAATGCCTGATTGGAGGTATGACTTATGTGATAGAGGGCCTGTCATGAGTAAAAAACCTAGCAAAAGTTCAATATCCTGGGTTCCAGTTTCAGTATCAGCACACACATGCACACACACACACACATAGAAATCCCACAGACAAATCTCCAAATTTCCTCTCTTCTGCTCTTTTCCTTCCTTGAAGGTTCTATAAGATGGCCTAGTTTTTGTTCTATTCAAAGTGTGGTCTCAAGACCAATTGCATCTCATCTGGACATGTCTTGTCTTGGACATGAAAATTCCTAAGCCTTTTGCAGACATGCTGGATTAGAAAGTATGGAAAGGGAATTTGCTTTTAAGAAGCTCTTCTGATATTTCTTACTTGTACTGAGATTTTTAATCTAATATTTTAATTTAAAAACTCTTAATGGTCATGGATATAGTAAAAAAAAGAAGGCAATTTAGGAACATTTTCAGAGAAATGCTTTCTGTGGAAAATGAAGTGCAGTGCTATGTGAATAAACAGATGGTTATTCATTTGTATATCCTATTTTAAATGAAGTTCTCTACATTTGGGTGAGTGGGAATTCATATGATTCTCTTTATTCATATTTTATTTTTTCTTTCACTTGGCCTCATCTTTAATTCTTAATTTAGGTTAATGATAATAATTAAATAATTTTATAGAACTAGAAAGTTTTTGATAAAATTAAAAAGGTATCCTGTTGCTATTTTGAGGTTTGTATTGAATGTTTTCATTCCCTCAGTTAGAAGCAAAGATCATTCTTCCATAAATAGAGAATTTGTATCATATGCTGAAACATGGAATGACTTTTTTAATAGCTCAGCTATAAACCATTCAACATAGGGGTCTGTGATATGAAGGCGGGTGGTGTGTAATGTAGGGTTTAATTAAATTGGCTACTGCTATAATTAAAGGTTTTCAGTTATTAATGTATCACTGTGGCAAACATTTAATTTTTATCTCTCTAGTGAAATCCTTATTAAAACAGGATATTAGGGAATTTAAGTAGAATTTGCTGAAGAAATGGTTTGGATTCTTAGCTGTAACTCAGTTTAATACAATGCTGCAATTGTTTTCTTTTTAAATAGAAAAGAGGACTTTGAAAAGCAGCAGAAAATGAGCACAGTCTCAGATAAGAGAACAATTGCAATAAAAAAAAATTCTATCGGGTATAAAGAAAGGAGTATGGGAAAGGAGGTAGGTAACCTGTCCATGCTCACTCAACCACTTTAGAATGTCAAAACTATACCTGAAGTTTAATATTTTGCAGTATTATATGTTACTTAAGAAATACTAGACATATTCTATTTGCACCATTGAAAGGGTGAAAACACCCCTTTAATCTGCTGTTTTTCAGTTTCCTCTAAGGATTACTGTTAATTTAAACAGTTTCTCTATTGCTGTTAGTTGTAGATAAACTCTTAACTAGAGGTATTTTCCTTAGATTGTTCTACAGAGTAGATGCAAAGTTAGTGTTTACTCCTTGAAAGAGTCTAAAATTCTTGTCTGGCAGGTGTCACAGAGAGAAAGAGAAGAAATAGTTCACATATCAGTTGACCCTAAAGCAAACCTATGGTTAAATAGAATTGGTAAATATTATTTCCTATATCTTCTTTTGCATGATTCAAATCATATGACACTCTATTGCAAATTAGGAGTTTTGTAGTTAGGAAACATTAGCCATATCATTTATATCAAAATCTATGAAGCTAGATTATCACAGGGGCTCTTCCCCTTTCACAAATACAATTCCGCAGTTTATACCTTACAAAATAACGTTGTTGTAGAAAGAGCCTTAGCATTATGAGACCACAAATCTTCTTCCCAGAACTATTCAATAGCCATGTGAACTGAGAGAAAGTAAATATGTGAAATATCATTTTTTCATCTCTAGAATAATGATAATAACAATCTATATACATTTTCCTCTGAAGATTAAATTAATGTGTTCAAAAACTTGACAAATTTTTAAGTGCAGTTGAAGAGCTCATTTAAATTTGCTCCTTCACTTCCCAAAGTGTCATTGTGTATATTCCCTAGCCCTTTTTCTGTGAAGTGGAAGAATACCTTAAATTTCACTAGCATACTAGGGTGCTAAATATTTAATCCGAGAACTAGTTTAAAAGAACATTAAAAACATACCATGAGATGGGTGCCAGCGGCTTACATCTGTAGTCCTAGCTATTCAGGAGGCTATCTGAGGATCTCAGGAAAGTCTGTGAGACTCTTATAGTCAATTAACTACCAGAAAACTAGAAGTGGTGCTGTGGCTCAAGTGAAAGAGCACTTGCCTTGAGCTGAATTGCTCAGGGACAGTATCTAGGCCCAGAGTTCAAGCCTCCCATGAATGACAGAAAAAAATATATGTACATATATTTATTTACCAGGAGTCTTTTAATGTCAAATACTTTCAAATTCAATGCTGTCTTGGCTTTTAAAAAGTACAAATAAGCCATTAATTCTATCATTCAATTTTACCAAAGTACAGAAAGTATATATCTACATCTCTATCTATATTCATATACTTATATATAATCATGTACATATAAATCATATATTTATGTATGCACATATTTATGCAGATATAAAATTTGTCTTATATATTTTATTATAACATATTAATATGTACAAACATATTTATAATATAAATATATTATATAATTATTCATACAATTACATAAACATATAAATTATATATGTGATGTCTAGTAGATTATTAATAGCAGTTACTTTGACCAAAAGGGTTTTAGAGATCCATGTATCACAATAAGTAACCAAAGTTCAATGTGAAGTATATATTATTCAAGATTTCTTTTGAGATATAGTACTTGATTTAATATGAATAGTTGGAAAGAGATAATAGAATGACACTAATTGGAGTTTTTCTTGTTATTAGTTTACAGGCATGAAGTAGGAAGAAGAGATTCCACAGCAAGCCCAAACTTTTCTATTAGACATGAGAAAGCTCTCTGAGATGACAGGCATGGTGAGCTCCTGCCACTTACTGGGAAGTCCTGTATGGATAGACCTTTTGTTAACACCTTAGTGGTAAAGAACACACTTTATTTTGTCTAAAATTATATGAATTTGGGAAGACCTATTTCTTTTTTTGGGGGGGGGCTCCAGTCATGGGGCCTGAACTCTGGGCCTGGGCACTGTCCCTCAGCTCATCAGCTCAAGGCTAGCACTCTACCACTTGAGCCACAGCGCCACGTCCAGCTTTTTTCTTTTTGCTTATGTGATGCTGAGGAATCGAACCCAGGGCCTCATGCATTCAAGGCAAGCGCTTTACCTACCACTGAGCCACCTTCCCAGGCCTGGGAAGACCTATTTTGTTACTGCAAACTTCTTATCCTAATAAACTAGAATTAGAGAATAGGTCTTGCAGGTTTTTCTGCTCAGACTGACTTCAAATCATCATCTTAGCTTCCTGAGTGAGTAGCTAGGATTTAAGTGTGAGCCCCAGAAATCTGACCTTGTAAATCTCTTTCAAGGAATTGGAATTAGAATCTGTGACTTTAGGGTTTTCTTTCCCCCAAAGCTCTCATGCAATTTTTAAACTTCATAAAGCTTTAGGATCTTTATCATAGTCGGCATATTTTATCTACATTAATTAAATAGTAATGGTTTCACTCAGCATATAATAATATGTACCAGACATTTTATTTTGGATATTCTGTAGCAGAACAGAGCCCACTAATTTCTAAGCTGACTAACAGGGCTCAGCTATTCATATTTTTTTTTTATATATTCCAGGAAGGAACTGACAGTAAATGATTTTAGTACAGGATAATCACATCTAGTATTTAACTGACTTTGCATAAAGAAGAATCTATGCTATCCAATGCTTCATTTTAACTTTTAAACAGTTTAAATATTGAAAAATGACTGCTATTTATACAGAATGTAATACGGATCAAAATTACTGAATGAAGAGATTATGCATGCTCAAGTGAGAGCTGGGATAAACAGTCTTTCACTCCTTGATTTCTTTGCAAACAAGTCCATGGTGGCAGAATTTATCAACTTTGTAAAAAAATTACATATTTTATACAATCTAGTGTGGGATATATCTTACATGAGTAGACTCTATTTAAATGCTAATTTTAGATTCCTTCTATCATAAAAAAGATTTTTAAAAGTCTGTGTGTTTTAAATGTTAATGGCCTGCTTATCCCAGGACATGACTTGGCATTGATAGCTAGGAACAGAAGAATAATCATTGGAAAAGGATAAGAAAAGAGAGAGGCAGACATCAAATACTATTGAAATTGTTTTTTTGCAACTATGGAAATTGAAGGAGGAAACCTGTTGGGATGTTCTTTGTGGGTGGAGAACAGGGAATAAAATACCAAGGGTGAGATTGGTTAGGATATAATGTTAATATTTGTGGAGCTACAACAATGAAATCTTCCCATGTAATATTAACAGGATAATTTTTCAAAAGAGAGATGTATGGAAAATCTAAATTTTCTAGTGAGGGATACATATTATAGAATAAGAAATTATTTTACAGTTTCATTTTGAAAATAGTCTCACCTAACTAGTATAGTATTATTTTATGACAAAAAGCAATGCTTTTAATCCTAGCAGTTTACCGTTGAGGAAAAAATAAGCAGTTGTATCAACCTTCTTAACACAGTGTAGAAAAATATGTCTAGGTACTTGACATTTAAAATTTAAATGGTTTCCTTACTTGGCTTGTATTGGTAAGATTTTAACAGATATACTAGACATGTATCAGATCACCTCAAAGTAAACAAACATAAGTAAAAATGAAAAAGCAAATAAAGGAGTTAATAAGAATGATAATTTGAGAAGGAAATGAAGCACGTTTGCTCTATCTTTTAGGTATTGACCACGGCTTTATGAGTAAATAGAGGAAGCATGGGAAGGAGAGAGTATAAAATAATTAAGCAGCCCTAAACAAATTAAGGCTGGTTGGACCTTACCTGCATTCCAGTCTCGCAAAACAGACCACAAAAAAAATGTATCACTTGAGGAAAAAATATGGTACATAGCATTTTTTTCCTGAATAGTCTGCCAGGTCCTGCTGTTTTTTTTAAATGTTAATCATGCATTTATTTAATTTATTTATTTATTACTTATTTATTTTTTATTTATTGTGAAAATACCATACAGAGGGGTTACAATTACATGGGCAAGATAACAAGTACATTTCTTATCAAGCATTGTTGCCTCCTCCTTTGTTTCCCCTTCCCATCCCTTCCCATCACCCCCCCACTCCCAGCTTCAAAGTTGTAAAGTTCGTTTTTCGACATAACGACTTGTACATCTCATTGTTGCAATGTGTCCACCTATATCCCTATATAAACGATTTGTTTTTTGGTTCCCCTCCACAAATAAAACAAAAACAAATGCAATGAAAGCAGAGGTCATACCATGGGGGAGGAACATACAAAGCAACAAAGAAATCATCTTATAAATATGTTAGAAACAATCGCATGAAAGAAAAAAAACCTTTGAATACTTATCTTGGGGTTCATTTCACCTAACATCAACTTATCTGACCTTTTCTGCTTGTCTCAGACATATACTAGAGCTCGCCTATGACCCAGCAATCCCACTTTTGGGCATTTACCCAAATGATCATAAACAAGACCACACTAAAGCTACCAGCACAACTATGTTTAGTGCAGCATTATTTACCATAGCTAAGATATGGAACCAACCCAGATGCCCCTCAGTAGATGAATGGATCAAGAAAATGTGGTATTTATACACAGTAGAATTCTATGCCTCCATCAGAAAGAATGACATTGCCCCATTTGTTAGGAAATGGAAAGAATTGGAAAAATTATATTACGTGAAGTAAGCCAGGCCCAAAGAAACATAGGTCCCATGGTTTCCCTTATTTGCAATATCTAGTATATGTCTGAGACAAGCAGAAAAGACAGATAAGTTGATGTTAAGTGAAATGAACCCAAAGATGAGTATTCAAATGTACCTCACATTTTCAGGAAATCTTTCCAATGCTGAATCAAGTTTGAAGGAAACTTAGTGGTTTATCCTTCTGCCTGCTTTAAATATGACAGAGTAAAAGGACATATATGTGATTAATATGATTAATGCCATTAAAGATTAAAACAATGTAAGGACTTAGAAGTAAATAAAAACAATACAAAGAACTGGTGAGAAGTCAGGTCACAAGACCAGGGAAAAATCTGTGTGGGCTTCATGGAAATCTTTGAACTTAAATTTTGAAGGTAGATAATGGACAGAAGAGCAAAAGGTGAAGAGAAGAAGGAGAACTTTTCAGTTAATGAAAGTACACAAGAAGTATATTTAAGAATGTTTTACATTGTATAATAATAATTGTAATGCAATTTAAGACAAAAATAGATAAAATAAAAATTTTAATCACATTTAATTCAGAAAGAGAAGGTACCAGGACTAGGGATCATAAAATTAAAAATAAAAGTCATGAGGCTTGACCTCTGGGACTTGGCACTGACTCTGAGCTCTTCAGCTCAAGGTGAGTGCTCTATCATTTGAGCCACAGCACCACTTCCAGAACACTGGCAGTGGTGCTAGAATTAAAGGTGTGAGCCACCAGCACAGAGCCTTAATTTATTCTTTAACAGGTATTTAATTTATATTGTTCCTGTTCTCTATATCTTGCTAATGCTCTAGTTTCAAGTTAGAAAGCTACCCAGTTGAAATAAAGCTAAGAAATTGATTTTATGTATCAAAGGTGCATCCTCAAATACAGTAAATTATTATTCTTATGCTACTTTATTACCCCATGGATCAAAGATATTTCTGCAGAATTATTTTCCTTATTTTTCTGAAGAGATAAAACATGGTCAATATATCTCCATTGAGAAATTCCTAGGAATTCAAAATTTAGATGGCATCGCCTGTGAACTTTAAAAACCAACCTGTCTTTTCCTTTTTCATTGTACCTAAATTACTTCCTTTAGATTTATAATTATTTACCTTGTCTTCCTTTCAGTGTGATTAAGTAAATATAAACAGATTGACATACATGCCGTATCCTCTAAGTTAAATTTTGAGTGTTTACATCACTACTTAAGTAGGTAAAGTCTTTCAGAAGAGATTTGGGAACACTATCTTTATAAAATATTTCGTTATGTTGACCTCTGGACTAAACCATTATCAACTCTCATTCAGAAGTTAGAAGGCCCCAAGACTTTGTTTCATTCCTCATTCCCCGAATACCTCATTTCCAACCAGAAAATTGTTTATTTTCTAAAAGCAAAGGAAAGGCTCATGAAAGGAAGAACAACATGAAGCAGTATCTTCTGAGTATTTTCTCGATGAGTATTTTCAGATGACAAAAATTCATGTTTCTATTGCTGTTGCAATGTTTTTCTCTTTTCTTTTGTGGTTGGTTTAAGATTACTTCCTCTTCCATTGCTTGCATATTTCTCCCCTTCCAATCAGAAATTTCTATCAGCTGACAGGTAGCTGTGCTTGGATGCAGGTGCACAAACTTGCCTTCTAAAAATTATACAGTTTTTAATATCTCTGAGAACATTATTGATGTGCTTTCAAGAGGGTACTAGTGTTTCAAACTGATATGGAAAGCAATGATGACACAAAAGTTTACACCTTCAGCCTCTATGTGCTTGTTTGTGTGTGTGGTTTAATAGTAATTTTGAACTAAAGCCAAAATATTGAAGAAGCCCAAATAAGAGCTCAAGAAAGTTCCAAAAGGTCACTTAAGGGTTTACTCTAACCTTATTCTAACACAGAGATATTAGAGGGGTGTAATGTGCCCATGAGGAGATAAGAATTTCATTTACATGGTTTTCTTTTTTTTTCTATTGAAGGCAGAATCAGGTATAAGACATGTTACTAAACCTAATACTTAATATGTACTCATGGAGGAATTCCTCACAGAATTCAGAGATTTAAAAGTGAAACACCAAGGCTTTCCATTCCCTAACAAATGGGGCGATGCCATTCTTTCTAATGGAGGCATAGAATTTCATTGCATATATATATATATATAAATATATATATACATATATATACATATAAATATCACATTTTCTTGATCCATTCATCTACTGAGAGGCATCGGGGTTGGTTTCATATTTTCTTTTAGTAATAAGTTTTTTGTTGTTGTTAAAATACCTTACAGAGGGGTTACAATGAGTACATTTCTTATTAAGCATTGTAGACTCCTCCTTTGTTTCCCCTTCCCATCCCTGCCCTCCCATAGTTCCATATTTTAGCTATGGCATAATGTTGTGATAAACATGGTTGCACTTGTAGCTTTAGTATAGTCTTGTTTGTGTGGGTAAATGTCAAAAAGTGGGATTGCTGGGTCATAGGGGGGCTCTATGTGGAAGTCTTTTGAGGAACCTCCATACTACTTTCCAAAGTAGTTGAACTAGTTTACACTCCTAACAACAAGGCAGCAGGGTTCCCTTTTGGCCACATCCCCTCCAGCATCTGTTGTTATTAGAGTTCTTGATTATAGCCATTCTAACTGTGGTGAGGTGGAATCACAATGTTGTTTTGATTTGCATTATTTTATGGCTAGAGAAGTTGAGCATTTCTTCATGTGTCTTCATGTGTCTATTGGCCATTTTTATTTCCTCTTCAGAGAAGTTTCTCTTTAATTCTTTAGTCTGCTTATTTATTGGGCATTTGTTTAAGTGAAGTAAGTCAGGCCCAAAGAAACATATGTCCAATGCCTTCCCTTATTTGCAATAACTAGTATAAGTCTAGGACAAGCAGAAAAGGTCAAAAGCTATGTACCTAAGACCATATTAGAAGATGTTAAGTGAAATGAACCCTATGATAGAGACACAACTTGTTTTTTTTTCTTTCTTGCTATTATTTTTAATATATCTAAAATGTACTATGTGATTTTTTTGTTTCTTTTGTATGTTCTTTCTCTGTGACATTTGGTACCCTGCATCTTGTATATACATTTTTCTAATTTGGGGAGGGGAAGAGAAATAACAAAATGACGAAACAAGATAAAGGTTGATCTATTATAACAATGAGATTCAAGACACACTATGTAGAAAACAAACTTTACAACCTGGGGGATGAGGGAGGTGGGGAGAGAAGGGATGGTAGGGGAAAAACAAAGGAAGAGGTAACAATGCTCCATAGGAAATGTACTCATTACCCTATTCATGTAACTGTAACCACTTTGTACACTAATTTTACAATAAAAAACATAAAAAATTTAAAAAATGTGAAACACCAATGTTGGCATCTGGAAGATAACATTTAAAGGAAGCATTATTCAAAACAAATATTGCTGCTGGCAACTGTACAATGACACTGTTGGTGAGTGAAATCAGACCCTGGCTCAATGCATCATGGTAATGAGAAGACCCTTACTGTGCAATAGTACTAAAGGATTTGTCCTAAGACACACACATAGCTCATTTTTAAGAGATAAATTCATGCTGATCTGAGAATTCACTTACTTCTTTAGCAAGACACACATAAACTAAAATTAACCGCAAAAATGGCACTCACTTGTAAATTAAACTGATGTAAACTACATAGGAAATCAGAAAGGGGTAGAACATGGACAGATAGAAACTAGCTGTACTTTTCATATATGGATCAGATTCTGACCATATTTATGGATTCCTTAAATAGGAGATGAAGTGAGTAAGAATATGTGGAAAAATAAATTCATTCATTTAGTCATTTATTTATGAGCTTTTACAGCATATGACTTATCATAATGTGTTGTGTTGTTACTCCCTAAAGTATTCACTCTATTTTAAAACAAGAATGTTCTTTATTTATACAAAGCATTACAATTTCTCAAAAGTCTTCAATCACTTATCAACAAACTTTTCCCTGTATACCCTTAAAAAGTGTCCAACCAAATTACATATTACACTACCTGCCAACCTCAAGTGCTAAAGTAAGACAGAACATACTTGGTATACTGAATAGAAGACTAAGAAAGGCCAACACAGATCTTTTAAAAGGTGTTAAAGAAGAAGGTTGTGTGTGTATGGGGGGGGTGATATTCCTGAGCACCATCATTTTTCCATCAAGGTTGAAGAGTTTCAAGAAAACATTTTTAATATATGGCACTTAGGAATCAGAAGAATTTGCACCTTGGGATAAAAACAGATTTTCAAAGCTCCTGGATTGGCAAACAGATTAAATGAAAGTGGGAATAGAAAGCAGAGAGGTAAAAAGGAAACAAGGAGAGAGTAGCACAGAGGGATAAAGTTGCATCTAGGAGAAATAAAGTCTGGAGCTTGTCACAGATTAAGAGAATGCAAATCCACACCCAATCTGGGAGATGGGAAAGAAAAGAAAGCCTGGGATTTTACACCTTCCAGGAGGTGATACTAAAACTATACAGTGTCAGCAGTAAGGTCACATGTAGCACTATGTAATGTTTTGTAAAACCTCTGTGGCACCTTTGCTTGACCAACTTCAATCTACACTGCTAATGTAAGCGGATATTTATTACCAAACTGCAGCTACCCAGCAAGCAAAATGTTCTGGTAATAAAGAAGACCTGCAAGCAAAGTGGGTCTAGACAAAAACAGAAAATGTTACTGTGTCAAATAAAGAGATGACAGAAGGTCAGCTTTTCAGTCATTTCCTAAACTTTAAACATCCTTTTCTTTTTGTATGGAACCCAGTGCCATCCATAGCAGCACAAACTAGAAGTGTTCTGTCACTGAGCTATATCCCAGCCACCTGGCCATTCTTAATAAACTATTACTGTATTACCAAATACAGTACAATCAAATGTACTCTGACCATGATTAAAACCCCAATTTTTCCTGAGCCCTCATGGCCTCGGTGATCTGCAACACAGCATGGTAGATATTATTTTACTTTTATGGGAGGACAGGGGATAAGGGATCAAAACACTACCTACATGTATGTTTAAGTAAACAAAAGATGTCAATTGACCAAATTAATTAGCGTTCAGAATCCTCCTTACTAAAAGTCATAACTTTCAGACCAATCAAGCAAAACAGGATTCTGCTATTCAGGTGATCTGAGTCTGGGAGAGCTGTTTCTGATAATTCCACTCCATTTTTATTTTGATCTCAGGTGCTTGTGCCTAAGACCATTTACCCAGCAGGGAAAAGTTTCATATAAACACAAAATATTTCCCAGTGCTATCTTCTACCATTCCGTGCTGTCCACCCTACTCTACTCGGTTTTCTAGTTCCTCCTCGTGGTTTTGCTCTTCTTCTTCCAATCTTTTTCATCTTCATCATTGTCCTCATCTCTGCTCATCTGGCTCTCCGAATCTGTTTCTTTGTCTTTGACCTTCTTCTTTTGCTCTGCAGCTTCCTTCTTGTCTTTCAGCTCCGGCCTATATGCTTTCTAAAGCTTCTTTCAAGTGGGTAATGAACCATTGGAACACCCTCTCTTCCGTGGTGGAGAGCACATCGCTGGCATTGTGCTTTCATTTCATTGGGAATGTTTTGGCAAAGGATGTGGCATACAGATCCAAGACACTAGCATTGCGGGAGATGATGCCCTGGGCCTCCGTGGACATGTTGACTCGGGGAGCATCTCCTTGATGATCCAAGAGATGACAACGTTGGGTAGATTTAGGTCCTTGGGTATTTGTATCATTGCCACTGCCAGGGACCAAATATTCCCGCCTCAGCAAAATATTCATTCTTGTAGGAAAGAATAAACATAAAAATCGTCCTAAGACTTGTTTCCACGAACTTGATTTCATTATTTTCCATTCATATTTCTTATTGGGTTGACTCATAATTTCCCATGATTCTATATTGCCAGTATCTCTTAAATGTTACTTTATTCTAACCTTATTGGTCTGTATAGTACTGAGAATAATACTGTGATTACTTCCATTGAAACATATTCATTTAAATACCAAAATTTTATTTATGATATCTAAGTCTATCGACAAAGAATTTACTCCCATTTCTTCACTTACTGTGCAAATAATTTTTAGTGTGACCTTTTATGTTACTCACAAATCAGTCTCACTTGAGGCTAGAATGTTTGAGTCACAATTTTTAATGGTTTGTGGAAAGGAATTCATTTAATTCACGCAACACCTTGATTACTCTGAATGGAATTATCCTGGGTCAAATAATAGGGTTATAGTACTAATTTCATTACAGTGGAGCTCAAGTTTAATTTGAAAACACTGTAATGTGCAAGAGAAAAGGTCACTATTCAACATCTAAAGATTAATGTGAAAATTATAGAGAAAATAATATTGCTCCACAATTATATGCATCAAGTTAATGTGTTCCCTACTGGAGAACATAAAGTAAAATCACCATAAGGTGTAAAAAGGAAAATAAGAATTTACTCAGTACTTTATCTCATCTTTTAAAGGAAATTGCCATCAAAATGAAAAAAAACAACTCTTCATTACACATTGTAGCAAAATAATATATATTAGTCACCACAAAGAATTTTAAATGGTATAGGAGAAAAAGTTCTGTTATCTGTGTTTTCCAATAAAATAATATTACAAATGAAAATTTCATCATTTTTCTCCATGCCTGATTAAGAAACAATTGCATTTCATTTCTAAGTATAAGAATCAATCCATATAATAAAGTCACATAACAGAACAATTGAGTGTTAAAAAGATTGAAATTACATTTGATATTATGCATTATACATTAGTGTACAAAAATTGTCATATGGATAGATTCTATCTGCTATAATAAAAAAGTCTCTACTATGGATTCCAAAGTTAGTTTTAGCCTTTCCTGATCTCTGAGGTTATGAAAACTCAGTTGGTTTGGAATAGAAATATCCTGTTGACAGCTAGGTTAAACTCAAAGGGCTAAAACTCTGGAATCTTGTGCAGTGAGAGTATGAGATTGTCATTAGAGAACAGATGAAACCATCCATCTCAGAAATAAACAAGACAGACAGAAAGATAAAACGGTCATGACCTTAGGTACAATGATATGAGAACCTCAAAACTCTGTTTTTTCCCTGGCTATGTGTATGGTCCAGAAAACACAGGAAGAATGATGAAGAGAAATCAGAATACATAAAGAAGCCATCAGATAAACAGTTTGTCAATTCTCCAGACTCGTTTAGAAAGCAAGGTATGCTTTATGGATAGTTGACATAAATATTAATCCTTTGTTTTATTAAATAGGGATACCAACCAATAAATCATGTCCTTACATGCTGTCTTCTTTTTCCTTTAATTTATCCTCCCTGGAATCGCACCTCTTAAAATAATGTTGCCTTGAAATTTTACCTTATGATTGGTTTCATGAGAACATTTACAAAGAATAAAAATAGATAATATTTCCTTGTCTTGAATATCCTCATGATGATACTATTGAATTAAAATCTCTTTCATGATTTGACACCTATGTTTTGTTGGCTTTGAGGTATCATCAGAAGAGCAGTGTTAATAGCCTGTCAGTGAGTCATTTGCTAATCAACTGAATTATAACCTGTCTCAAAATTATATCATTTTGAGAAAATGTTCCACTGATATATGTTGAAAGAAAGATGGCCTTCCAGTGTTCAGTTTTATAATTTCACAAAAATATTTTAATACCTAGTTATTTTCAAATTCTGATCTTTTAGAAAAAAAATCATTGGAAAAAGGGTAGTTCAGGTTTTAATTGCTTGAATTATTTTAAAGTGATAAAGCCAGTAAAAGTTAATTTTAAAATCTAATATAAAAACAGATGAAAGAGCCTGGTGCTGGTGGCTCATTCCTATAATCCTCGCTACTTAGGAAGCTGAGATCTGAGGATCATGGTCGAAAGCCAGCCAGGGATGGAAAGTCTTGAGACTCTTATCACCAATAAAACACCAAAAAATGGGAAGTGGTGCTGTGGCTCAAGTGGTAGTGCTTGCTTTGAGCTGAAGAGCTGAGGGACTTGCCTAGGCCCAGAGTTCAAGCCCCACAACCAACAAAAACCAAAAACAAACAAAATGGATGAAAGTTCTTCCATTTTTTATCATCATTTATAACCAAGGGAAGTAAGTTCATGTTTGTTCCCTAAAATTTGTGGAAAATCATACTAATGATCTCCATCACCAGAAATTATATGACATAGCAAACCCTCGAAATTACAGAAGACAATGTCAAAACTATACACTATGGAAATAAAAGACCCCCCAAATCCACTATGCTCCACTTCTCTCCCTTGTGACATAAAGTTGCAACAGTACCCAGAGATCCTGAGGAGTTTCAGGACATACCAGAAGAAGTAGCCTGAGCTTAACTATGAAATTTCTAAAAACAAACAAGTAAAAGGAAGACAGGCATATCACACTCTTAGATTTAGAAAAGTAATTTCTAAATGCTCAGTTATAATACAGGCAGATTAGCACATTCTATTTAATAAAGCCAGTGGTTTTAAAGCAACAAGCACAATTTTAAGCTTTTAATGCTTTATTATATAGTAAGCATTGAAGTAAAATTGACAAGCTGGGTGCTTGCTTGTAAGCTCACTCCTGTAACCTTACACAGGATGTAATCAACACAGGATGCTGAGATCTGATGATCAAAGTTTGCAGTGGCCCAGGCAGAGAAATCCCCATGAGGCTCTTATCTCCAATTAACCACTCAAAAAGCCAGAAATGGTACTGTGGCTCAAATGGTAGAGCACTAGCCTTGAACACAAAGAGGCTCAGGGACAACAAGGCCTTGAGTTCAAGCTCCTCAACTGACTAAAAAGTAATTAAGAAGTGATATTGACAATTAGATGACAAACTGAATGTGTTGTGTTGTTGTTGCTGCTGATGTTGCTGCTGCTGCTGCTGCTGCTGCTGCTGCTGCTGCTACTGATGATTGTTAATAATGAGGAGGTTTCAGACATTTTAGACAAAATAAAATTACAAGATCAGGTAATTATTGCCTTTCATGGAATAAAAGAATGAAAACAAGTCTTACCAATTATCTGAACCTTGATTCCTAGACATACATGTATCATTAAATTAGGAATGCTTTGAAACATTTCATTATAAGAAAAACTACAACTTATAAAAACTATTCTATAAAAGCTAGAAAAATAAACTAAAATGCAAACAAGAGAAATGAACATAAAAATAAAAATGGCAATCAAAAATATTAAATATAAATATAATCAAAACTATTAAAATAATCAAAACTATTTTATAAATATAAAAATGGCCTTGAAGCACAATTTCACTCCCTGGAGAAAGGGCCAAAAGTGGGAGAACTTTATGTTTTGAATTTGGCAATGTGATAGAGAAGGAGAAAAGGGATAAGATTATTGCAGGATTAAGTGAATAAGTGAATAAAAGAAAAACTGGCAGGGCAGGATATATCAAAACTAAGATTTAATAATGAAGCCAGGTGTTGGGGGCTCACACCCATAATTCTAGCTACTCAGGAGTCTGAGGTCTGAGGGTCATGGTTCAAAGTTAGCCCAGGTGGAAAAGTCCGTGAGACTCTTATCTCCAATAAACCACAAGAAAACCGGAAGTGGCGCTGTGGCTCAAGTAGTAGAATGCTCACCTTGAGCTGAAGAGCTGAGCGATAGCATGCAAGCCCAGAGTTCAAGCCCCATGACCGACAAAAACATAAATAAATGAATAAATATTAATAATAATTTAATAATAATATTAAAGACAAACATCTGAAAGAGTGAAAACTGAGATTAAGAAGAAAGGAAAAGAAAAAGAAATGATGCTTATCAAAATGATCTCCAAGAAATGGAAACAAGAGGTTTCTTTTTTATTGTTCTGTTTGCAGTTATTTCTATTTTCTTTTTCTCCCTTTGGCTTATTCCCTGCTGTGTGTTTTTACTTCTGTACACTTTGTAGCATATAAAAGTATCTATTTTGGGGAGGGGAATCAGAAATGATGGGACAAAGGGTCAACCAGCCACAGTGATACTCACTAGACACTGTATTGGAAACGAACTTTACAATTTGAGCAAGAGGGTTGAAGGGAGGGGAAAATTGGGAGAAAATGAGGGATAAAAAAGAAAGGTACTCATTACCTTACCTATGTAACTGTATTCCCTCTTACATCACCTTTACAATAAAATTTTAAAAAGAAAGGAAAGGAAGAAAAAGAAAGAAAGAAAGAGAGATAGAAAGAAAGAAAGAAAGAAAGAAAGAAAGAAAGAAAGAAAGAAAGAAAGAAAAAGAAAGAAAGAAAGAAAGAAAGAAAGAGAAAGAAACAAAGCTAACACACCATGTCAAAGGAAAAACTGCATTTCCATAAGTATTGTAATACCACCACCATTGCCAAAAAATTGAATCAGTGTAAGTGGTTATCAAGTAACAGATAGATTAAAAATGTAGCCAGGCACTGGTGACTCATGTCTGCAATCCTAGCTATTCCAAAGCCAGCCCTCTTAGGAAAGTCTGTGAGACTCTGCTCTCCAATTAACCACAGAAAACTAGGGGTGGTGCTATGCTCAAGTGGTAGAATGCTCACTCACCTTGAGCTGAGGAGATCAGAGACAGAGCCCAGGCCCAGAGTTCAAGCTACAGACTACAAAAAAAAAGCAATGTATGATTTTTCACTTAAAATTAAATTAACTCTTTCCATAGGCAGCCATATGATAGAACTGTAGATTACAAAGCTAAATGAAATAACCCAGGTAAGAAAGACAAGTGTTACCTGGTCTCACACATCGGCTATAAACAAATGTGATCCCATAAAACTAAGAACAGAATGATAGTAAGTCCATGTTGGAAAGAGGACAGAGGATGAATAATTAATGTGGTATTAATCAATGAGTTCTAAATTGTATTTAGATAAGAAGTTCTGTGTTTCTTCACAATAGGGCCATTATAGATACAAATGATATTCTATGCATTTCAAAAGAGCTAGAAGAAAATGATTTCATAATGAAGAAATGGTAAAAAGTTTGTAGGTTTGGGTATGTTTAACTCAATTTAAGTATTACAAACAATATACATGTATTAAAATATTAGATGTTGGTTTTAAATATATACAATTTTATTTCATTAAGTATCAATTAAAATTAAATTGAAAATGGAAATGAATTGAGTTTACACTATGCTTTTAACCACCATGTTCATGAGGAGCTATACATAAATGTACTTTATTTGCAAATGTTTCTAAAGGATATAAAGTATGTGAACAATGAAATCATTAAATATGGTTCTAGTTATTAAAATAAAAAGAAACATTCAAAATGATGAAAATGTGTTTTGCTAGATTTTTCATTTGTGTCCTATTCAAGCATCTGTGACAAAACTACTTTAATTCTAATGCTATTGTTAAGCTTCCTCTCCTTTCCTTTACTTAGTCATAAGTTCCTAACTTAGCCTGATGCCCAGCATAAAGTAGACACTGTCTATTTTAGTCCATATGTAAAAATAGTATGTTAGTCACTTCAAGAGCTGTTCCACCATTGTTCAAATTTCTTGGGTTCCTTTTCTATTCAAAAAGTACTGTTCTTTGCTTTATAATCATATTAATTAACAGCTCCATCACGATAATTAGTTACCATTTTCATGTGTACTTCTTTGTGGGGAGCATATCTAAAAATCTTTCTTTTGCTAATTTCAATCTTACAGTGTAGTAATATTAGCTATAATCACGTTACATATTTTGGGGATTGTTGACCCTTATTTCTGAATCTTTGTAACCTTTTATGATCTCTCTATTTCCTTATATCCTTGGTCTCCATAAATCACTTTTATTATCTAATTTTAGCTTAATTTTATTCATATGTGTCCAAGGGATATTGTATCAGTATCCTTAAAAATAGGTGCACTCTCTATGTCAACAATAATCAAGATATGGAAACAAAGATTTCAATAACAGATTAAAAGGTTTAAAGTGCCACATTATTGCAGAAGACTACAATAGAATATGATTTTTGCCATGTGCTAAAACACCTGTGAAAATGAAGGACTTTATGCAAAATAATATAAGCTAAATCCATAAAGAAAAATATCTCATGTGTAGAATTTTTAGGTGAAAATTTTGTGGTTTTAAAGAGATTTGTTTTTTTTTTATTTATTTTTTATTTGTGAACATACTATACAGAGGGGTTACAATTACATGGGCAGGATAATGCGTACATTTCTTACCAAGCATTGCAGCCTCCTCCTTTGGTTTACCCTTCACATCCCTTCCCA
>NW_012267408.1:166350-171492 GCF_000151885.1 Dipodomys ordii
TCTTCTTCTTCTTCTTCTTCTTCTGAAATAATTTTACAATGAAATGATTAAACCTTTAGTTTACTTCTTAATACTTGGTGAAAATAGTATGCATATATTATTTTCCATTTCAGGTTGTTGTTTAAGTTTTTGACCTTAGTATTACCATACTTTCCCATTTCCAAGGAAATAGTGTATATATGAAATGTTGTGTAGCTCAACTGGTAAGAGTGCCAGATTTGACCAATGTAAGCCAGGCGCCAATGTCTCATGCCTATGTAATATTAGCTACCCAGGAGGCTGAGATCTGAGTATCACAGTTCAAAGCCAGATGGGGCAGGAAAGTCCATGAGATTCTTATCTCCAATAAACCACCAGAAAACCGGAAGTGGCACTGTGGCTCAATTGGCAAAGTGCTTGCCTTGAGCAACAGCACTCAGGCCCAGTGTTCAAGCCCCATCACCACCACCACCACCACTATTAACAACAGCAACAACAACAACAGAAGAAACAAAGAAAAGACAAAGGAAAATGCTACAGTGCCTAGGCCCTGAATTCAAGCTCCGAGACTGTTTGATAAATAGAGAAGTAAAGATTTATGTATGTGTGTGTATTTATATATTCTTAACTAAAAATTGGAATAGTAAGCAGAATATTTTCTTCTATTTTAATGAACAGGAATTGTCAAATATCTTTGAAAAATTGAATGCCCTTTTATATAAGGAGAGAACATTCTGAGATGATTTGAGTTGTTTATTTATTTTTTCATTTACCAAAAATTGTTTAAAGACTTTATTCTTAGCTATATGTTGTTTGTTTTTGCATCTGATTAGATACTATTTAACATAGTTTTAAGGAATTGGAAAGCATTATCATTTTGAGTTCATTATAGTCACTGAAAACCTGTCAGTATAAATGCAGAATTTTAGATTATAAATAATACACACGCAAATAGGCATGTAACATAAAATCTCCATATACAAGACTAAACAGAATTTCTTTACCATGTTTATGTATGACTTTTTGAACATGTGGAAACAATTTTTTAGGCATAATTTCTAAATATTTTGCAAGTACTAGAAAACATATTTTTGGAAGATTTAATAAAATTTGCAAAGTTGACCTTCAGAAAGTGGTGAAAACCTTCAATATTTTATTACATGTATTAATTCATTCAATAAATATTTCCAAATTGATTGGTAAATATGGGATATTTTGTTGGATACTAGGTGTGAATTAGATACAGCATACATACTTTAAAGGAAAGCAACTGACTTCATGACATTAATAATAAATATGCTATTATTGAAATTATTCAATGCTCTGAAACAAAGAATTTGACATGGTTCTGATAGAATTCTATGTATGTTAACCATTAATATTCAAATATTTGTAACTCTTTATTATTTCCAGGAAATGAAGCTCCTGGAATCATGTTTAATGTAGTAGTACAGTTGTACTACTCTGAAAATGTGGCAGAATGATAAAATTTATTTTTACTT
This sequence comes from Dipodomys ordii, assembly GCF_000151885.1. Classification (NCBI taxonomy): domain Eukaryota; kingdom Metazoa; phylum Chordata; class Mammalia; order Rodentia; family Heteromyidae; genus Dipodomys; species Dipodomys ordii. The sequence goes on from NW_012267408.1 coordinate 167,832, forward strand.
TGTAGTTCAAAGCCTCAATCAAAGGATTAACAATCTCCAGTAAAACAGCTCAGGAAAGACAAAGTTTAAAGTTAACAATCTGCATTTTTGCTACATTTGAATGGCTAAAACTCAAGTTCTATCCTTTTGGTTACTTCAGCATTCATATTGCAACGTAATTTAAATTTTCTCTGCCCACAATCATGAAATATTCATCCCATAGTAAGTAAAGACCCTCAGGCTAAAAGCAAATATAAACCTCACATGATTGATCAAAAATTATAAACAGTGGACAAAGAATGAACAATGGCCGAAACTTGGAAATTTCAGAGGAAAAGTCATGTACACTCATGGATTTGTCAGAAACTGGAAAGCATGTGGGAATTGGACATGGTGAATACATTTGCTATTTTGATCATTCTTTCAAAAATAAAATATCCATTATGTATCAGTGATTTATAAAAGTTAAATAAACCTATGTGTGAAGGGCAAGACATTAGCACTGCTTCATCTCCAAAGTATCAGTGACTTAACAGTAATTTTAACTTCTGAATAATATTTGAAATTAATTCTGGAGGATCAGAAAGTTTTCAAAATCTTTCTGAAAGAGTCACTGGTCAAAATTCCAGCAAAGCTTTCCAGAATTTATCATCAGTAAAAATTGAGTTCACAATTTTGGTATACTGAGAAAGTGAATTATCTGGTTCTTTGTAATACAAAGAAAACAGTAAATAGATTGTAAAATACCATGATTTATTGTCAACAGTGCTGATAACATTGGAAAACTTGATGGCCATTTGTAACAACAGGTAATTAGTTATTTTTATTCATGTTCCACAGTTTATATGAAAACCTGCTTAGATCCAGATAGAAAAGTTTAATGTTACATTAGTACAGTATTCATGAAGGGAAAAACACAGACACAAAAATATATATGAGTTTGTTTTTTATTTACACTAATACTTTCATAGGATAGCAGGTGTAAAAAGTAGCTAACTTTTATGCTTATTCATGTGAACTGCCAAAATTGCACGGTGCTGATGTATCCACATGTGTCTCAGAGGAAAGAATACTAAAGGTCATTCTTCTCTACTTTAACCTGGAGAAGTCACCTAGCTCTTTTCAGTTCTTCTAGTTTCCACATTGCTCTACCTTTTCTGTAGGAGACAGAAAGGGAAGCAGGAGGTAACTCATAAGCAGGATGTTCTTAGCAACAAGGATCATGTGACTTAATCACATTTAAAGTCTACTTAATGAATAGCAAGTCTCATATTCCCATATTGGAGAGGAAAGTTGCCTATATTTGTTAGGAAATTCTGTTGAGAAAAGACCAATTTCATTTTCTACCCTGAGTCAAAATCTTCAAACTAAAAGTGTGGCCACCTGCTGGTAGATGTGGTTAAAAGAAATAATGCAAGTCAAGACTACTCTTAAACTTTATGAATATTTAGAACACATTTTTTCTGTATTACCCACTTCAATAGTTACAAGAACATTTAACATACATAGTAAATGCCAGCTTCATATTAATAGTATTCAGTGTATCTATACATATGTCTGTGTATATACAAATAATAATAACAAGCTTTCATGAAATGAGTTGTTGAACAGCACTTTTAAAGAGCCTTCAACCTATGCTTTCATTTGATGAAAAGCATCAGAATACAATGATTGACAGCATAGGTCTGAATCTGTTTGCAAGGGAGTGTATCTGTTGAACACTTATCTGAGATATGTGTTGCTTGTCTATCTGGAAAACCTCAGGAATAAAATCCTAGCTCTTAAGGCCGTGTACATTAAGTGAATAAATTTATATAATGTTCTTAGACTCATGATTGGATTATAGTGAATATTAAATAAATCGTATTAAATAGCTATTATTGTGACCCCTGATTTTTGTCTGTTCATGTATAAGGCTACCTTATATAAATGAAGACTAATTCAAACAGACAAAGTGGCATAATTTATGCAGCTATCACACAACTAGAAAGAAGAAAAACATAAACTAAAACTTAAAATGTTATTTGGTGTGCCAAAAGCTAATTTCAGGTCATTTCTCTATTAAAATCTTAAAAATCAATAATATTTCTGTGTATTCTTTTTTGTATTTTAAGGCTATATAGTATTCTACAAAAGGCTTGCTAATCAATAAAAACTAATTGCCCATTGTCTATTTGTTTATCAGAAGTGCTTTGCATAATTAAATTTATGAACAATGCATGGAAAATTTTATAATACAGAAGAGCAGAAATAGTCTGCACTTATTTTGTCTGTCATGGGGCTTGAACTCAAGGCCTGGGCCCTGTCTGTAAGTTTTTCTTCTTTTCTTTCTTTTTAAATTTATATTTGTTGTAAAGATGATTAGAGGAGGGTTATAGTTACATAAGTAAAGTAATGAGTACAATTCTTGTTGAACATTGTCACTTTCTCCCTACTTTTCTCCTGCTTTCCCTATCTCTCTGACTCCCATCCCCTCCCCAAGTTGTAAAGCTCATTTCCAACATAGTGTCTTGTGAGTATAACTGTTGCATTGGTTTACTCTCTGTCCTCTTTCCCATCATTTCTGATTCCCATGCCCATCCCAAATCAGATAAACTTATATACAAGATAAGGGGTACTGAAATAATAAAAAAATCACAAAGGGATAAACCAAAAAGGGGGGGGGCAAAAGAAAGAAAACAAATAACTGCATACAGTACACTAAAAAACTACAAAACAAAAAAAAAACCAAAACAAAACAAAAAAACACCTTATATAGTTCACATCATATAGTTCATTTTGAATAACATAATTTTATTAGGTCATATGTATATAGTCATTGGGTATTGTGATGCTCTGCTAGGACTAGAACTATCCTAGACATACTAGTTATTACGAATCAGGGAAACCTCATTGGGCCTGGTTTACTTCAATTAATGTGATCCTTTTATATCACCCTGCACTAGATTCAACTTCAAATAGATCAAAGACCCTGCAAATATTATAGGAAGGAATAGGGGAAACACTAGGACTCCTTGACACAAGTTGAAACACAGCAAATAGAATAAAGGTTGAATGAATTGCAATTGCATTAAACTGCAGAGGTTTGCATGGCAAAGGCCATAACTAGCAAGATCAATAGAAAGCCCACAGACTGGGAGAAGATTTTTCACTGTCTATACCCTCAGACAAGGGCCTTATATCTAAAATATACCTAAAGCTAAAAAATTAAACCCCCAATAACAAATCTTCAAAGAAAGAACCACCTCATTAATAAGTGGGCTAAAGACTTAAAAGAGAGACTTTTCTGAAGAGGAAATAAGAATGGCCAATAGACACATGAAGAAATACTCAACATTTCTGGCCATAAAAGAAATGCAAGTCAAAATCACACTGAGATTCCACCTCACTCCAGTTAGAATAGCCATTATCAAGAAAACTAGTAATAACAGATGCTTGTGGGGACGCGGCCCAAAGGGAACACTACTACACTATTGGTGGGAATGTAAACTTGTTCAACAGTTTTGGAAAGCAGTATGGAAGTTCCTCAAAAGGTTAAACATAGATCTCACCTCTGTCCCAGCAATCCAACTCCTGGACATTTACCCACATAACCACAAAGAAGGTCATACTAAAACTACCAGCACAACTATGTTCATTCCAGCATTATTTACTATAACCAAAATATAGAATCAAATGAGAT
>NW_012267408.1:172810-210637 GCF_000151885.1 Dipodomys ordii
TGGAGGCATAGAATTCCATTGTGTATATATACCACATTTTCTTGATCCATTCATCTACTGAGGGGCATCTGAGTTGGTTCCCTATGTTAGCTATGGTAAATAATGTTGCAATAAACATAGTTGTGCTGGTAGCTTTAGTATGGTCTTGTTTTTGATCATTTGGGTAAATGCCCAAAAGTGGAATTGCTGGGTCATAAGGGAGCTCTATGTGGAGTCTTTTGAGGAACTTCCATAGTACTTTCCAATGTGTTTGAACAAGTTTACACTCCCACCAGCAATGCAGTAAAGTTCCCTTCTGGCAACACCCCTCCAGCATCTGTTGTTCTTACAGTTCTTGATTATAGTCATTCTAACTGAGGTGAGGTGGAATCTCAATGTTGTTTTGATTTGCATTTCTTTTATGGCTACAGAAGTTGAGCATTTCTTCATATGTCTATTGGCAATCCTTCTTTCCTCTTCAGAGAAGTTTCTCTTTGTTGGTATAATTTGGGGAGGAGAAAAAAAACCAAATTGTTTAAATAGGGATACAGGTGGATCCATTGCCACAATGAGATGTACAAGACACTATGTTAAACAAACAAACTTTACAATTTAGGAGGGTGTGGGGGAACGAGTCTAGTTGTGGAGGTGGGAGGGAAGGGGAAAACAAAGGAGGAAGCAAAAAACGAGTCTAGTTGTGGAGGTGGGAGGGAAGGGGAAAACAAAGGAGGAAGCAACAATGTACTCATTACCTTGCTCATGTAATTGTAACCCCTCTGTACAGCATTTTCACAATTAAAAAAAAAAGTCTAATGACAATGAATTGCTTCTTAAACAAAAAACAAAAAAAAACAAAAAACAAAAAATAAGTAGCTATCCAAAGAATTTTGGTAATCTGCCACAGATTTTCTGAATTACAGTTTAGCAAATCATTGCAAATCCCCTAAAATTTGTACTCTATTTTACCTAAGAATCCAGTTTGGAAACATTTATCCTCATAAATCATCATGGACTTATAAGAACACTGTAAATAACAATTAAAATATTAAAAAGAGACTAAATGATCATTTTGTTATGTAGTTTTAGGATGTGATTTCATTTATTTTATTATTATTATAAAGGTCATGTGGAGAGGGATTGCAATTACATAAATCAGGTAATAAGTACATTTTTAGAGTCTTCATAGAAGAATGGGATGGGGCTGGGTGAAGGAGGAAGGGAACAGTCTCTTCCAAACCTGAGAGCCATAGGTCGTGTTCTTTTCATTTCTTTCTCTGACTGAGGAGACAAATTTCTATCTAAGATGCCACCAACAGCGTAATAGATGATAGAACAAAAACATAATAGTTGATAGAGAACTTCAAACAAAAAGTTAATGACATTAATTAACATTATTGTCCCTGAAAGGAGATCTTGAGCCAGGTGCTACTTTTAATCTGTTAAGTAGAAGATGGTATTTACTTGGCAGAACCAATGTAAGCATTAAACAAGAGAAAGAAAATAAATGAGATAACATGTTTTAGTTTACCAAGTACATAGAAATCAATTTAGATAAATTGAGGCTATCTACACACAAATCATTTGTATACAGAACTGAAGATAGAAACAAAACCACAACATGTCAATGCTTGTCTTACACTCTGATGAAGACTGTTAGACAACAAACCCCAACTCAACAGACTAAAACAGAGATAATGAAAACTTGATAAACATGGTACCCGGATGCCGATATTTTCAACCTTTGGCAACTGATTCAGCATACCAAAGTTAGCATATGTCACACATATGCTCCACCTTCCTCTGGGTATTATACTACATGTTTTCTATTAATTGAAAGGACATGTTGGCCATGTAGGAGGTCAACTACTACCCTGGCGTTAGAGGTTTCTTCCACTTTCCTCTTTCAGTGAAACCATTTAAAGTAGTTTCTGTAGCCTATGTATTTTGATCACGAAGTCTTTTTTTCTTCCTCTCGTCACTGCCTTCTTGGTCAGCACATAGAGACAAACTTGCATGCTCATGCTTATTGTTGCTTTTCAAATTTATAATAAGCATATAGGACTTTGATCATCAATATAAAATGGATAATTTAATATTAAATCATTAATGGTATTTTATTATTGAAGTGCTCTGTTCTCTTTGCTTAACAGTTCTTCATATCCCAGAGAATTCATATTTCAGCTATACAGCATAAAACTATAAAAAATGCTGGCTACTTTCGCAGCACTCACTGAGGAAAATATTGTTATCATTTTCAAGTGAACATAAGAGGTATAATTTTCAGGAAGCTTAATCACATTTTTAAGTTAAAATGATGGCTTTTTACAACTTTTGACCTTCTAATAGTCAAGGCAAGATACGTAATTGATGCTTATTGTTTAATGGTGCTAAAGAAATGAGTCAAAGTGACCTTTTGATCATGGTTCTACTCAGAGATTGTGCCAAGGCAGCAATTGGCATAATAGAATTTACTCAGTGGGTCCCAGGTGTGTAAGTGTGTATGAACGTCTATATTCTTTAAATCCCCTAATGAAATTGAAAGACAAACTCAACACAGGATCTTTGCCAGCTGGACATAGATGAGTCACATTTAGCTCTTCCTTTGTTCACCTTCATGTGATAGAGACAATGAATTTAAAATTTTTCTTTTCATTCAGCCATTGCATTCAATCTGGCAATATAAATGGCTAACAATTATATGATGTTTATCAGTTTATAAAGATTGTATTTTGTTCCTTACCCCATTTTCTTCTCAACATAGAAGACAGACATTGGAATCAGAATTATTTTTCATATGGACTAAACTGAAGCTGAAAATGCAAGATCAATATCAACACAATTCTCATGTTTATACATATTTAGGTAATTTTCATTAAAATATGTGTAAGAATTCTACAGAATATTGTATAAATATTTCAGAGATTCTGATACATTTTTGGCTGGATTAAAATTTTACACTTTTGTTCATTTTTTAAAATAAGTTTTTATTATGAAAATACTGCACAGAGGGGTTACAATTACATGAGCAAGGTAATGAGTACATTTCTTATCAAACATTGTTGCCTCCTCCTTTGTTTTTTCCCTTCTATCCCTTCCCTCCCATCTCCACAACTTCTGATATATTTTTGACTGGATGAAAAATTTATACTTTTGTCCATTAGATTTACACACATAGTTGAAATTCCATCAGAAATATAAATGAATGCACAATAGTCTATTAGCATAACAAATAAGAGTACTTATCCCACAGATTAACTGAACAATTATTCTACAATAAAGCTGTCCTTAATAAAAAAAAAAGAAAGAAAGATCAAAGAAAAGCTTGCAGTTTTGTTACTTCTCAGTGCCACATAATGAGAAGAAAAACAAAATAAAGCAAAACAAAAAAAAATAACATGATCAAAGGAAAGCTCACAGCTACTATTCTACTTTTGAGGAAAACAAATAAAATTGATATTCATTATGATAAAGTATAGGGACAGATACATTACACGATTTTCTCAGAAGTCACTAATGTTCTTCTCTTTCTTTAAACAGATTAAAAAAATATAGGGCTTTTTTATTTTTCTTTCTGTCAGTAGTGGGGCTTGAACTCTGGACTTGGGCACTGTCCCTTTGCTCTTCAGCTCAAGACAAGTGCTCTACCACTTGAGCCACAGCACCACTTCTGGTTTTCTGGTGGTTCATTGGAGACAAGAGTCTCACAGACTTTCCTGCTCAGACTAGCTTTGAACCACTATCCTCAGATCTCAGCCTCCTGAATAGATAGGATTATAGGCATGAGCCAACCGCATGTGACACTATTGGGAATTTTTTTATATTTAAAATCTAAAAGGAACATCAATATACAAAATAGTTATATGTAAACAGATGTCTAAAGATGTAATGGTATTAAAGCACTTGGATATTATAGATCAAGAATTGATTTTGAGAATTATACACACACATATGTATATATTTTTACACATACACACAAGCATATGCATATAACCATGATAAAAATGAAATATTAATTTATATATTAATCTAGCATCTAGCTTGCTAGCTGGCTATCCATCTAGTGTTTTTCTTCTGATATTTGTCAAATTGATATAGATCATTAATAAAATTTGAAATGAAATCTGTACTAATATTGAACTTTCAATAAAATTTCTAAATGAAGACTTTTTGAAACTAATTATAGTGTCATCCATAATTCAATTTTAGTTTATAGTTTTTCAAATGAGAAACATATAGTTCTATGTTAAATGCTTTATAATTTATGCAATAACTAATCATGAATTTCTACTAAAAATCTTTTCATAACATACTTTATTTCAGTAATTCTTTTCCATGATAATTTCAATTTTCTTGTAGCTTTTGACTTCATCCACATAATATAGGGTAATATAAATTTTCCATTTGTATGTTTTATTGTTATATTGCATAGGTTTTTGCTTAGTAATTATCATGTGAACCAGGTCTAATTCACAATATTCAAAATTATTCAATTTCAAATATTTTATATATTAGCCTATTTTATATTTAAATTGTATGGAAAAAGTATCTCTTGGTTAGTCCTTAATTTAGGTTGTACTCACTACATATACATGATAAAACTTCATGCCAGAGGATATTATGGAATGTTTTCCCTTGTATTACAATTCTATCATTGATTCGGTTATGTCTATATCAGGACTGTATATTTTTATATTTCATACTTTATATGCTAGATATCTTCATTTTTATAATTTTTCTAAAATTATTATATATTTATTTAGTCAGTTGTGGGCCTTGAAATCTGGGCCTGAGCACTGTCCCTCAGTTCTTCAGCTCAAGGAGTGTGTTATCTACGACTTGAGCCACTGTGACATTTCTGGTTTTCTGGTACTTAGTTGGAGATGAGAGTCTTATGGACTTTTCTGCCTGGGCTTGTTTTGAAATGCCATTTTCAGACCTCAGCCTCCTATGTAACTAGAATTACAGGTGTGAGCCACTGGCACTAGGCTTAAAATTATTGTTTACAACAAGATGTATGAGAAACTATGTTGAAAACTAACTTTACAACTTTGTGGGGGTGGAGCGAGGAGTTTGGGTGGTGGGGATGAAAGGAATGGCACGGGAAAAATAAAGAAGGGAATAACAATGCTCGATAGGAAATGGACTCATTACCTTGCTTATATAACTGTAACCCCTCTGTACAGTACAATCTTTACAATAAAAATATACTAAAACATTGTTTACATAACATAGTGAGTTTTAAATATCATTGAGACATTGTGTCTGCTACATGCTTTGTAACTATATTCTTGAGTAGATGCAAGTTTATTGTTGGTAGTGATTTCTTTTGTATGGAAAATATTTATCAATACATCAGATTTTAGTATTAGTTAAGAGACTTCTCTCTGTCTCATTCCATATCTCTTCTGCATGATTTTATGATGTTCTATTTCCATTTTCCCCATTGTGTTGACTTGAAATCAATTTCAATTAATGTTATAGAAAGAATATTGATTTTATAATATAGTTTCTAGGCCATATTTGTTATATACAGATTCCATTCATTGCAGCTAACTAGTATATTAAATCTTACAAGAAACCTTCTTCCTTCTTAGTACATGTAATTTTATTTGAATTACACTGTATACCTTTACCATAAGAGAAAGAAATATGATTTTTATAAATAAAGTATACAACTTTGCAAGTATTTCATAATTTACAAAAGCATAATATACATATATTCTGTTGTCTTTTCAAATCAATCTATTACAATCAAATTGAAAATCAGCTGTTGAGTAAAATATATTTTAATATGATAAATTGCTCTTACATCTGATACTGGAGGCTTTGCAGAATATTATCGTCATTCAGAACATGTATTTGTTTTCTGAAGTAAATAGAGCTTATAAACCACATGTACTGTGATGTAATTACTCAACTACGATGTAAAAGCGAAGAGTAGCTATAGACAGTGCATAAATAAATAAATGTAATAACAGTCCAATGTAATTCTACCTAAAAATAAAAAAAAAACAAAGTTAAGACACATTTTGCTTATCAACTGTGGTTTACTGAGTTCTTTAGACAAAACAATGGGGTAAATGAGACAGCTATAGTGAATTTTTCACTATTGTGTAAGCTGAAACATTGTATACATGCAATGAGTATGGTAATGAAACAAGACACAAGGATTTACTGCCCTTTGAGTCACTGTTCTATGGCAAATGATACTTTCCTACTTTTGAATGAAAATTACAATAAGCTACTTTATTTTTGTAACATTCAAGTAAGGTAATCTCTTCAAAGAATAAATAACACATATATTCTAGAATAATTAGAAAATATGCAGACAATATACAAAGCTTTAGCTGCCACATTTGCTTAGCTTGGATTGTAAACAAATGTTATGTTCTTTGGAAACATGGGGATGTATAATTGGTGTAAACATTTCCACTTGATTGATTCATGTTTTCTAAGCCATATCATTTTATTACTTTCTATCATTTTAATCATTTTGATTAAAAATGAAATTGATTTCAATACAATGCGAACATCTGTACAGATGTGACAAATGAACCCCCTATAACTAATGTAAGCTAATAAAAAATGTATGATGATAAAAACGAGTACAGAAAGTTAATGCTTGACAAATAGACTCATGAGATTTTCTTAATTTATTTGAGCATGAGAGATTTTTTTTGACTTACATTTTTTTCAGAGAATATTTGTGGGAATGTAATAGAAATCTAATACCTTAACTAAAGAAACAAAACTTGAAAGTTCAGTGACGTTTCAGAAGGAAAAGTCAAGAGTTGGTAATTGTTATCTCTGTTTATAATCAGCTTGATATAAAGATGAGCTTTCATTCTACAAAAGTCTGTACCCTATTCTAGAAAACAATTATACACTGGACCTCTTACTTCTCTGGTCCACATATGACTAAGATGAGTCACTATTTTCTGAGATATTTTGATAGAATGGGATAATTCCAGCATGAGACAATTTGTAGTGTTGCCTCTATTGCTTTAGTGACCAGACACAGGCCTATGCCTCAAAAAGGGGTGTACAGCAAAATGTTTAAATCTGTATAAATACTACTTCCTAAGGTTGCTTTATATAGCAGAATTTCTAAATTTGAGATTGAAAAATATCAATTTAACATTAGTTGCACACATATCATCAAATGCAATTAGGAATCGAATGCATGGATTCCAGTGCCCTATTTATGTATTTGTATATCTATTGAAATCTACTTTGCTTAAATATTTACATTGCTTAGCATTTCAGGCAGTCAACTTTACTATCCTTTATGATACACAGTGGTTTTAATGTCATATCATTTTGCTCTTCTAATATTCCCGGATTTTTGACTTCTCAGACTTGCTCTGTGATTCCTCCTTCATAGAAGTTTTTCCCATATATATATATATATATATATATATATATATATATATATATATATAATTGTAAAAACACTGTACAGAGGGCTACAGTTGCTTGAGTAGGGTAATCAGTATATTTCTTATCAAGCATTGTTACCTCCTCCTTTGTTTTTCCCTACCATCCCTTCTCTCCCAACCTCCCCAACTCCTCCCTCCCCCTAGAAAAATTCTAAAGTTTGTTTTCAACGTAGTGTCTTGTACATCTCACTGCTACAATGGGTCAACCTGCATCCTTATTTAAGCATTTTGTTATTTTCCTCCCCCCCCAAAATTATAAAAATGTATATACAAGATACAGGACACTAGAATCAGATACAGTGAAAACAGGGGTTATACCATGGAGAAAGAACATACAATGGAAACAAAAAAGAATCGCATAGTGCTTTATAAGTATATTAAAAACAATGGCAAGAAAAAAAAAACCAAAACCCAAAAAACACGTGTCCCTGTCTTGGGGGTTCATTTCACTTAATATCATCTTATATGGTTATATGTACATAGCTTTTGACCTTTTTTGCTTGTCCTAGTTCCTACATTAGCAAATTGGAGAGATTTGAAACCAACAATTTAATGAGGTACCTAAAGTTCCTTGAAAAAGAGCAACAAGCCAACCCCAATCCATTGACAGAAACAAATAATAAAAATTAAATCAGAATTAAATGAATTAGAGTTTTCCCCCAAAAAACTATAGAAAGAATCAACAAAACAAAGAGTTGGTTCTTTGAAAAAATACTAATAAAATTGACAGACCCTTAGCAAATCTTATCAGAAAAAAAGATAACACACCCAAATAAACAAAATCAGAGATGAGAATGAAAGCATCACCACAGAAACAACCAAGATTCAGCATATAATAAGGGAATACTTCTCAAACATTTATGTTAAGTTTTAGAATCTGAAAGTCATGGATAGATTTCTAGCAAATATTGACATGCCCAAACTAAACCAAGATGATTTAAACCAAATTAAGAGACCCATATCAAGCATCAAAATAGAAACAGCAATAAGAGACTTCCTACCCAAGAAAAGCCCAGGACCACATAGATTTACAGATGAATTCTCCAAGGCCTTCAAAGGAAAGCTCACGCCAATACTCCTCCAACTCTTCAATGAAACTAGAAGTGAAAAATCACTACCAAACTCTTTCTATGCAGCCATTATAACCCTCATCTCAAACCAGGCAGGGACTCATCAAAGAAAGAGAACTATAGACCCATTTCTTTGTGAACATCAATAGGAAACTTCTCTATAAAATTTTGGCGAGTCAACTTCAACAACTCATCAACAAACAAGCAAAAAAAAAAAAAAAATCATACACCATGGGGCTGGGAAGGTGGATAAGTGGTAGAGTGCTTGCCTTGCATGCTTGAGGCCCTCGGTTGGATTCCTAAGTACCACATGAGCAGAAAAAGGCAAAGTGATGTTGTAGCTCAAGGGGTAAAGAGCTAGCCTTGAGCTGAAGAGCTGTGGGACCAAGGCCTGTAGTTCAAGCTCCATGACTGACAAAAAACAACAAGAACAAAAAACATATACCACAAGCAAACAGGATTCATTTTAGGGATGAAAAGCAGGTTCAATATACACAAATCAATGAATATAATTCATCACATCAACAAGAGCAAGGATAAGAACCACATTATTATTATTATTTTTAATAAGGGGATAAGGGTGCTGGTGGCTCATGCCTGTCTGAGACTTGAGAATCACAGTTCAGAGTTAACCCATGTAAGACAATTTATGAGACTCTAAGTTCCAATTAATCAACAAAAACTAAAGAAGAACTGGAACTCATGTGGTAGAGTGCCAGTATTGAGCAAAAAAGCTAAGGCACATATGCAGGCCTGGAGTTCAACACCAACAACACCAACAACCAAAATCAATAAATTTTATTATGAGTCAATCTCAGACACTATTCTTGCTTAAAGAGTGGTTATACGAGATCTTGTCCAATTAATGGAATAATTAATTATATGCTGATGTATTCATCGTTATAATTTCAAGCTTTGCATTTCTTTTATAGATTTGTCTTTTCCAAGTGACTACAAAATTTCTTTAAAAATTCTTAAATACAAGCGCTCCCAGCAGATAAGGTCAAAAGCTGTATACATATGACCATATAGGATGATGGTAAGCAAAGTAAGATGATCCTTAAGGTAGGGTCACAAGAGGTTTTATCTTTGTGCTGTTGTTTTTAATGTACTATGTGATTTGTTTGTTTCTTTTGTACATTCTTCTCCCATGGTATAACCCCTGTTGTCACTGTGTTTGATTCTGGTGCCCTGCCTCTTGCATATACAATTTTCTAATTTGGGAAGGGGAAGGGAAATAACAAAATGCTGAAACAAGGATAAATGTTGACCCATTGTAACAATGAGATGTTTAAGACACTATGTTGAAAATGAACTTTACAGTTTTGGGGGAAGGGGGCAAAGGGAAGTATTGGAGAGTGGGGGAGGGAGGTAGGGAAGGGAAAAAAACACAAAAGCGGGTGAAACAATGCTCAACAGGAAATACATTCATTACCTTACTCATGTAACTGTAACCCCTCTGTACAGTATCTTTACAATAAAAAATTAGAAAAGAAATTCTCAAATACAGAAATTTATTTACTGAATTCTTACTGATACTTTCAAGTCCTATTAGCTATATCACTTCTTACCTTTTTCTATTCAGTCTATTGCATTGTAATAAAATATTAACAACAATCTTATCCCAAATATTGTCTTTTAAATCTTTTCAGTACTTACCAATTTTTTTAGCAAGAATCCCATAATTATCAATGTCCAGAACATTTCATACCTGTTTTGAAATTTAAAAAGTATTATTTGATACTTTCATTTTCAATACAAATTATGTAAAAATATGGTCACTTGGAAAAGGGAAAAGATTAACCTTTGCTTACAAATATTGAAATATTAAAGAAACAAGAAAAATTAAAAATCAAAAATCTTTTAAAGTAATAATTATATAAGGTTGTGATAAAATTTGAAGCAAAGACACAGTCACTTATTTTTAAATACTTGGTATTCATTAATTCACAACAGAAATTTTCAAGTATATTTTATTCATAAAAACAGTAGGTAAGCTGGGTGCCGGTAGCTCAAGTCTGTAATCCTAGCTACTCAGGAGGCTAAGATCTGAGGATCGCGGTTCAAAGCCAGCCTGGGCAGGAAAGTCCGTGAGACTCTTATCTCCAATAGACCACCAGAAAACCAGAAGTAGCCCTGTGGCTCAAGTAGTAGAGCACTCGCCTTGAGCTGAAGAGCTCAGGGACAGTGCCCAAGCCCAGAGTTCAAGTCTCACGACCGCAAAAAAAAAAAAAAAGTAGGTAAAAAAGAAGTAAAATAAATAAGAAATACTTTGGTAGAAATTAATTGAATAAGTTAGTAAAATTTCTTAGTTATCCCAGTATTTATATGTTTATTACTTTTAGTTATATTTTCAATCCATAAAAATGATGGCATATTGAACATTGAATTTCTATGTATTTTTGGTTGATATTTTATTAGGTATAGGACATTACTATAATTATTTGAAAATAGTATTTATAATAAAATTACAAATATGTTTACATTTATAGTATGTATAAATTGAATTTTAAATGTGCTTTTACTATTAAAATGTCTGTTCTACTTTGAGATGATTATGTTTGTCTTTTTATTTATTTATTTACTATTTTGTGTGTGTGCAAGTCCTAGTGTTGAATCTATTTATTCATTTATTTTTGTTTTGTTTTTAGTTTTAATTTTTTATTGTGAAAATACCGTATAGAGGAGTTACAATTACATGGGCAAGATAATGAGTACATTTCTCATCAAGCATTGTTGCCTCTATGACCTTGGTACTGTCCCTTAGCTTCTACTTGAGCAATAGCTCAATTTCCAGGTTTTAGGTGGTTGATTGAAGATAAGAATTTCACAGACTTTCCTGCTCAGACTGCCTTTGATACTTGATCATTAGTTGTTAGCCTTCTGAGTAGGTATGATTACAACATGAGCTACCAACACTCACCTATTTACTTTATTTATTTTGCCCGTCATGGGGCCTGAACTCTGGGCCTGGGCACTATCCCTCTCAGCACTTCAGCTCAAGGCTAGCGTTCTACCACTTGAGCCTCAGCACCACTTTTGGCTTTTTCTGCTTATGTGGTGCTGAGGAATCGAACCCAGGACCTCATGTATGCAAAGTAAGCACTCTACCACTGAGCCACCTTATTTATTTTTAATATGTGAATTACTTTTATCAGAATTTTTATGATAAACCATGCTTGCATTCAGAGAGTATTCTCAGTATTCTTACATCATGTGCAAGTTTGTAAACATGTACAGAAAATGTGCAGTTGTGTACATCTTAATTACATATATGCTGTCAATTAAGAGCTGGTATTTTGTTATAACTACAAATAAAACAGTGTTATAATTGTTATACAAATATTCACAAAACATTGTCTACCATTTACATGTGTATTCGTGTGTGTGTGTGTGTGTGTGTGTGTGTGTGTGTAGTGTTTAAGAGTCAGCTTAGTTTGTACTAAGCATAAATAACATATCAATTTATTTTCTTAAACTTTTCTTGCCAAGTGATATTTATTATTAGTCTAGTGAAGTATATGATTTTCCCTTAATAATTGCTATAGTTTATTCCAGAAAGGAATAATTTCCTAGAATTTACTAAGAATTCATCTCAATAAACCAGATTGATATCTCCTATGTGAGGTTTCTTAAGTTATAGATTTAATTTTGTTTATATTGTAGAATGTAATTTTTTAGTGTTCTGTTATTTAAAATTTTTAAGAATGTTAAAACATACTACCATATTGGAATTATATGGGAAATTTAATTCTACTTTTGTGAACTGACAACAGGTATCTAGTTAAAATTTAAAAGCAACTAAGGAAAATATCCTTTTTTTTTTAATTTAATTTTATTTTATTTGTGAACATACTGTACAGAGGGGTTACAATTGCATGGGCAGGATAATGCGTACATTTCTTACCAAGCATTGCAGCCTCCTCCTTTGTTTACCCTTCCCATCCCTTCCCAGCCTCCCCCCTCCCCCCCATCCCAATCCTTCTCCTTCCCCCCTCCTCCCCACCCCCTTTCTCCCCCCTCCCCCACAGACCTTGTAAAGCTCGTTTTGGACATGACAACTTGTACTTCTCATTGTTGCATCAGATCCACCTGTATCCTTAAACAACTGGTTTTAAGGAAAATATCCTTTATTCATTCATTTGTGTCTGAAAACTTTTATTTTGTGCATATGATATTTTGGTTAGCTGAAAAGAGATGTCTGCAGCTACATAAAAATAAAACCAAAGAAATAAGCAAAACTGAAACATTACTTACCAAACATTTACGTTTCATTAATAACTTGGTTCTTGACAGCAAGCATATTTAAATATATTTGGATAGTTTTATAGCATCGCTGTTCAAAAGTAAAAGGTATATGCAGGAACAATGTGCTAATTCCCTTGTATTGCCTAACACAAAGAACAGTTTTCTTTCTTTTTTTTTTTTTTGTCAGTCATGGGGCTTGAACTCTGGGCTTGGGCGCTGTCCCTGCGTTCTTCAACTCAAGGCTAGTGTTCTACCACTTAGCTACAGTGTCACTTCTGGTTTTCTGGTGGTTTATTAGAGATAAGAGTTTCACGGACTTTCCTGCCCAGGCTGGCTTTGAACTGTGATCCTCAGGTCTCATCTCAGCCTCCTGAGTAGCTAGGATAGAGGTGTGAGCCACAGGCCCTTGGCTCATATTGTTAAGCACTTAAGCATTTCAAATATATTATTGATCTTATCTTATATTCACTTTTTGCAACTTTTAAGATCAAATACTCAGAAGACAGTACTAACCAGATTAATTCAATCTTTCATTCAGTTACCTTATCTGTAGTATGAACTGTGTAGTTAAAAAAGAAAAATATAAAACGTTCATTTATCCTTGTGCGTTAACATAACTAATTACAATAGTTTGTATCTATTTTACTATTGTGCCATATAGGCTAGATATAAATATTAATATTTTATAAAGTTTATTTTTTTAAGTTTTCATAGGATTTATTTTATTATAATAAGATAAAACTGAGAAATGAAAAAAAAAAAGAAAGAAAGACCTTCCTCATGGAAGAAATGGGAGAAAATACTACTCAAGTCTATTTTCATTTAGCTTTACCAACAAGTTTCTCTATTTCTTTTTCACTCAATATTCCTTTGTTCAATTTGGGTTTTCCTTCTGAGGTAATTTTTCTCCTTCACTCTGTCCTTATAAGGATATAGGTTGATCCATTGTAACAGTGAGATATACAAGACTCTATGTCGAAAACAAACTTTACAACTTGGGTGTGGGGAGGAATGTAGTTGTGGAAGTGGGAGGGGAGGGATGGTAGGGGAAAAACAAAGGAGGAGGTAACAATGCTAGATCGGAAATGTACTCATTACCTTACTCTTGTAACTGTAACCCTTTGGTACAGTATTTTTACAATAAAAATGAACACAAAAAGTAGAAATTGTTTCTTTTTAATTTTTTTAATTTAATTTTTAATTTTTTATTGTGAAAATACTGTACAGAGGGGTTACAATTACATGGGCAAGATAATGAGTACATTTCTTATCAAAGATTGTAGCTTCCTCCTTTGTTTCTCCTTCCCATCCCTTCCCAGCCTCCCCCCCACCCCCCACCCAATCCTCCCAGCCCCCCTTCCTCCCCCCACCAAAGTTGTAAAGTTCGTTTTTGACATAACGACTTGTATATGTCATTGTTGCAATGGGTCCACCTGTATCCCTATTTAAACGATTTGTTTTTCCCCTTTCACTCCACAAATTATACCAACATCAAATACAGTGAAAGCAGGAGTTATACTGTGGGAGAGGGACATACAAAGCAACAAAGAAATTATCTTATAAATGTGTTAGAAACAATCGCATGAAAGAAAAAAATTCTTCATGAGATATTCTCAGTCTTTGTCTAAAAATGTTATTACTGCCAAGACTTAAATTTTTTCAAAGTATAGATTCTGAAACTGAGTAAAATTTACTCCCTCAAATTTAATATAATTTTCTATCATCTTCATTTTCCATATCAACTGGTAATTTTCTCTAAATAGCTTTGTATCTATTTGCATTTTTAATTTTTATTTCTATAGCTACTTTTAAAATTGTCTGGTGTTTGTGTGTTTGTATGTATGTGTGTGTGTATTCTTGTGTGTGTATGTTTTGTATTTAATCATTGGTAAAGTTATACCATCATTGAAAAATCCTAGTTTATATCATCTGTAGGAATTTACAATCATCATCATATTGAATAATGCTTTTGGGTATTTCTGGTTTCTCTATGTAAAGTGCTTATGAAGCAACTCTTTCCATTTTCTGGCAGACGGCTCAGAATTTCTTGGAGAATTTGAACAAAACAGAATTTCCCTAATATCTGGAAAAAGTAATGTCACCTAGAATAACCTAAACATGCATAACAAACCATAACAAATATTGAATTTTAACAATATTATTGAAGGACATTCATAAGCTCATTGGTGTTTACAGTAATTAATTAATGGCATTTATCATCGACACAGTAAATTGGTGAGGGATATAATTTTCCACATATACTTCATTGAAAGAAATAGCTAAAAGTATATTCCCAAAACTAGTTACAAAGTGAAAACTGGGAGGACCCTTGATGGCTCATACTTCTAATACTAGTTACTAAGAAGGCTCAGTTCTGAATATCTCTAAAACTCCTCCCCAATTAACTAGCAAGAGTCCACAAATAGAGGTGCTGCTGAATTAAAGTTCTGAGATCAAGAACTAATAGTGAAACCAGACACTGGTGGCTTACTTCTGTAATCCTAGCTACTAACTAAAAAACTGAGATTTGAGGATTGTGGTTCAAAGTCATCCCCACCAGGAAAATCAGAGAGATTCTCGTTTCTAAATAAATACCAGAGAACAGGAAATGGAGCCGTGTCTCTAAGTGGTACAGCGTTAGCCTTGAGCATAAAAGCTCAGGGACAGCAGAAGGTCGACAGGGCCCAAGCCTAGTTCAAGCCCATATCCTACAAAAATGAAAATAAAAATAAAGTAAAAAGATCTAATAGTGACACTCACACAAACATACAAATACACATATACACATACCCACCTTAATTAACAACACCAACAAAACAATAACAATAATAATGAAGAAGAAATGAGAAAAAGTAAGAGACTTGGGAGCAGTAGCCAGGGAATGTGCTCTATATATCATAACCAACAGAAAGACTAAAATAAGTTTTATCTTCTATGGAATAAATTCACACAAAGACAAGGAAATGTTCATAAAATTATACAAAGCTATACATCTGTATTTTAAAATCCCTCATGAAGGTCTAGAAATATATTTTCAAAAAAGATATGTATGTCAGTACAATTTTTAATCTCTTTTAAATAGAGTAAAAATTAAGTTATGCATGCCTCTTGAGAAAAAGCTCTCTAAATTGAAGAATTATCCTGGTCTGCTTTGAATTTCTCATCAACAGAGTAAAATGTCAGGAAACAATGGCATATCAACTACAGAAACCTGAGTGGGAAACAGTCTAGTGAGAATAGACCCAAAGTGAGGAAGAAAAATCAGCAAAATTGTACGTTGCAGAAGGTTAGTGAAAATAAAAGCATTTTAAAGGTCTCCAGTGAGGAGAAACATTTGAAAGTTTTCGTGTTTACTAATGAGAGGATAGTTTGTCATCATAGGAAATAAAAACATATTTGTGCTTGTTTCTAAACTAGTCTGGAGTACTACCTTTTTGTATCTGAATTTTGAGTGTGGGAAAAATGTGGCATTTATTTTCCTGAAAAATTTAATTAGTATTTATTAACTAAAATAGAACTGATACAGTAATTTCATTTCCAAGAGTTTATTTTCATAAGGAAATTTAATACATTGCTAAACAAAAAAATTTCAATTTTTTTCTAATAAAATTTTAAGCTATGAAGAATGTTATAAAACATTCAAATGTAGCTTTAATAGAGAATGGTTTAAAATATATTTAGTGCACTTAAAGTCTCCTTTAATAGTACAGCTTCTGTTTTCTATAAATGTTGGTTCCTATTTTGAGTGATAAAAAAACAAATGAATAAATAGTATGCACATCTATTTCTTGTTGCTTTTGCCTTATAGGCCAATATCATATCAATGAGTCATAAGTTGGACCCATCATTTAAATAAAAGAACAATTGTTTACTTAGAAGTATAAATTAGAATATGAAACAATACTAACCCAAAGTGTTTCCCAAATCATTGACAGCATTTTGGTCAATTATTTTCTTTCTTTCCTTCGTTCATTTTTTTATTATTATTGGTTAGTTGGGAGGCTTGAACTCTGGGCTTGGAACTGTCCCTCAGCTCTACAGCTCAAGGCAAGCACTCTATCACTTGAGCCACAGTGCCACTTCCGGTTTTCTTGTTGTTTATTGGAAATAAAAGTCTCATGAACTTTCCTGCCCAGTCTGGCTTTGAACTGTGATCCTGAATAACTAGGATCACAGGTGTGAACCACAAGTGCCTTACTGGTCAATGATTTTCTAGGCACAATATTTCACAATTATAAATTAAAGATGTGTTCTTCCAGAATGAAGCTAAATATACTCTTACCTACTAATCATTATGTTTTTCTTATTTATGAGATATCAAAAATACTAAAATTGGGAACAAATGAAGAATTATTACTAAGCTAATGAATATCTGGTAAAAAACCAAAAATGTAATTCTGTGTACAAATAAACCCAAGATGCTTGATAACATATATATTACACAATTATATGCTATGATATGATATAAGGAGCAACGCAAAGTATCTTAAAGTTTTATGAGAAGCACATATGTGAGGAGATGATAAGGGGAATAGAGAAAACATTATAAGTAAATTTCTCAAAACAATCTGATTCAAGAATGGCTAGAACAGATAAATTATAAAATGTAGAGATATTTATTACTTAATCATTTGATAAATGTTAAATACCTGGAAAGAATGGAGAAAGAACAGCAACAGCAAAGGAGATATTATTCCAATCATAAAAGATTATAATTCCAGGGACAAGTGTTCCATCATTAATTCTTGAGGACTACTTTCTACTATATATTGAAGAGAAAATATATTTATTCCAGCAATCTCCTTGTAGGATTTTATGTATATATTTTGTGAGGAGTAGAGAAAGCCTTCCATCCATGAGTTCATTCTTTCTACTCTGGCTTCAAAGTCATTGCGCTTAGAAAATTTCCTGGGAGGTATAAATTTTCAGTTTTCAGGGGAATATCTTATCTTGAATCTGTGTGGTTTCCTAATATTTTGTCATATTACTTGTCAATTCTTTCCCAGTCTTGGATAATTTTCTCAGTCCATCTATGTATTGATCTATGTATTGATAAGCTAAATATTGAAAGCAACTCTGGATTTCTCATTTTTATCCAGGCCTCTGATTTGTAAATTCCAGTGACCTAACTCTCCTAGACTCTTAGGTTTATGTCTTCCAATCAGGTCATCTATCAGTCACTGCTCAGGCATCCCACTTCCATTTTGAAGACCAATTTTTTCTCTCTTCAAATTTCATGGGGAAGCAGAAGATAAAATGGTAACATATGTAGGGAAAAAGGGAACACTATTACATTGTTGATGGGAATGTGAACTAGTATAACCACTCTGGAAGGAGGTCTGGCTTATCCTCAGAAAACATAAAATTTCCCTTTGACCCAGTTTTGAGCAACTACCTAGATCCTTAAAAGTCAGGATACAGTAAAGATACATGCACATCCATATTCATTGCTGCACCACTCAAAATAGCCAAGCTATAGGAATAATCCAGAGAGATGAGTGGATTAATAAGTAGAATATACACAATGGAATTTTACTCAGCCATTTGAAATAATATGATTATGTTATTTGCAGGGAAATGGATGGACCTATAACAAATAATGCTAAGTGAGGTAACCCAAACTCAGAGAGATGAATGGTGTGTGTTTTCTCTCATATATGAAAGTCAGATGTAAATTATCAGTAGGCATGTTAACCTATACAGGATTCCAGTCATTCACACACAGACTAAAGGAGGATACTGTCAAGGGAGAAACACAAAGGTGTACTTTCTCTGAACATTTACAATATTATCTATGGAAACAAACTCCTAGAAATCAAAACATGTTATGTGGGGTGTATATGTTTCTTTTATTCTTGGTGGTAGTGGTGGTTTCTTTTTGTCTTGGATTTCTATTTTCCTCTGGAAAGGTAAAGGGGATGTACAGAAAGAGAGGAAGGAAAGGTGAACAAATGAAATCACGCTTACTCTCTACTGTCTAGTCTCACAAACAACCTCACTGCAGTGAGAATGGCTGTTATATAGACACACATATGTGTATCTATATATGCATATACATATGCATATATACATATATATATATATATATATAGAGAGAGAGAGAGAGAGAGAGAGTTTGATCCAAGAGCTGATAGCACACAGTTGTAATCTTAGACACTCAAGTAACTGAGATCTGGAGGATCATGATTTGAGGCCAGGTGAGACAGAAAACTTCTTGAGATTTCATCAAAAAAACCCAATGTACAGGGATGATACAGGCCATTAGAGGGCACTCTATTAGCGACCAATTATATCTAAAGGAAAAGTCTGCACCAGAAAAACAAATAATAAACACAACACAACACAGCAAATACAAAGAATATAAATTGGTTTGGGAAATAAAAAACAAACCAACAAAAACTAGAATTTTCATACAATTTACCAGTCTCACTACTGGGAAACAAAATCCAAAAAAATAAAATCGATATGTCAGCTAAACTTCTGCAGTACTACTTTCATTGTAGCAACAACCAAGATTTACAACAAAACAACTGTTCATCAAATGACAAATGAATAAGAAAACTTGATGTGTATAATATACACCCAATGGAATAGTACTAAGCTATAAAGTGAATTAAATGATATAATTCATGTTAATGAATGAATATGGAAAAAATCACATTTAGTATAAGAAGACAAGCACAGAAAGAAAAACATACTACGATCTCATTCATATGTGGAATATAGAGTTTATTTCGAAGAAGATTAGGGTAGAATAATAGTTGTTAGAATCAGGAGGTTAGAGGAAGGGGTAGGTGGAAATGGCTTAAAGGAAGAGTGCCATTGTATTCTCTATTACAAATGATAACATTCCATAGAGTAATTGATGTTACATTATGAAAAGAAGGCTAAAATCCTGCAAGAACTTTATGGAGAGTCTTTTCCTTCCCAAATATAATAAAATTAAACATACTTATGGCAACCTTGAATCTCTTATTTGTGAATTGAGTCAGGAAATAATAAAGTGTGTATTTGAAGATCCAGAAACTAGAGTTTAAGTATGTTTCACATACAAATTGAAATTTATTTGACTAGCTTTTTTGGGAGCAATTGATGAAACTAAAGGTTGTAGAAGATTTGTAGAAAGTAAATGGAAACAATAACAATTTCTCAGCAAGTTTTGTAGATTGGTATTTTAAGAAGATATGAAATTAGAAACAAATATGATATATTTCAACACATAATTACCCATTGGTGAGCAAGTACATGACTCAATAATCAATATGCACTGTTGTATAAATTAGTTGAAAATTTTACAATTTGCATATTCTCTTCTTGCATTTCATGGTGCATGTCATTGCACATGTTGGTGCATGGTAGGTTTTCTTAATTTCACCATAATGTGTATTTTAAAGTAGCTAGGAGAAAAAATTTTCAATGTCCTCATAAAATCAATGATAAATATTAATGCTGACAAATAGAAAAATCAGCCTGACCTGATCGTTATACAATGTATACATATACCAAAAATATCACACTGCACCTTGCAAATATGCACAACTAATATGTGCCAATCTAATCCAAGCAAAAGCTAATTTTAATGCGAAAAATATTTACAAGCCTGAGTGACTCTTCAAACAATATAACAAAATAATAGCTACGGAAATGGTAATCATTTTAATAATAAAGACTGGATTTCCAAGAGATTTTTTTTAATTGACTTCCTTTCTAGAAAATTCATGACATGGAAACACAATTTTTCATTGATAAAAACAGCAGCACCTCAGTGAATTATTCAGCTCAACCAGTAAAGCATACTCCTCAATTAGATACAGAGAATGCAAAAAAACATAAAATTAAACTGCATCAGTTTGTTTCCTGGGTCATAGAACAATTTAAAATTATGAGTAAGCCAGACATCAATGGGATCATGAACTGTTTCAACTGTGCCATGAACTGCAATGACAAGAGGATATTCAAATTGTAAATTTTGCAACTTATTTATACAATAGTGCATATTTATTATTGAGTCATATACTTGCTCACCAGTTGGTAATTATGTGTTGAAATGTATGATATTGGGTTCTAATTTCATATCTTCCTAAAATACTAACCTATTAAACTTGCCAAGAAATTGTATAGTTTCCATATACTTTCCAAAAGTCTTCTGCATCCCTTAGTTTTTCAATTGCCTCTAGAGTGTTACAAGCTCCCAGAAAAGCTAGTCAAATAAATTTCAATTTGTAAATACAAATTATGAGGATTAGGTACAAAGAATAAAAGAAAATTTATGAAACTATACGTGATATAATTTATCCAACATCTGACTTTAACTTTTATCAATACACTATTGCATTTTTAAAATCTTAGCTTTCTAGATACTACAGTAATAAAATTTACAGAAATTAATGTTGAATTAAGTTGCAAATAGCAAACCAGTATAGTAGGTCATTTCTGTTTAAAGCCATAGTACAAATAATGAGAAGGTAAGACAATGAACCTCTGGTTGCCTAGGCTCTACTGGTGAGTCCCAAATGTTTTAGGAGTCAATAGGGATTATGGAAAGTAGCATGGGTACCTACTATCCCTTCCAATGTGTTGTTCAGGCCTTATGATTATGGGTTGTATAAATGAAACATCATTACATAATATTTCTCTGAAATTTACCTCCAGGCAAAGAACAATAGGTAATTTACAAAGTGTGACTGGTACTTCACATTTTTATCTTGAGCTGAAGGACTTCAGAGAAATTTACTTTGGATCCAGAAACATACTTTGACTCTGCTGCTGAAGAATCTGACTTAGTTCTATCAAATGCAGTCACACATTGTGAAGCTGTTTGATAAGATGATTGTGTTCTCCATAGACTTGGCATAAATGATTTCCTTATATATGAATTATACATTGGACTGTATTTATTAGGTTACATATTTGAATTGGACTTACTGGTTAATTTGATAAACAAACTGAATTATTGACCAATAAAAGATTCTACAGTAAAGAAGGACCTGATACTCTATCTTCTACCACAATAGTAAAGCAGAATAAATATTATATTTGAAGGCAATGAGACAATAGAGCACACTTGTTATATTTTAATTGTTGTGCAACAATTTAATTTAGGAAAGGGACAGGCTTATTTTGACTCATAGGTTCAAATGTCTTAGTCCAATCTGGTGACTCCACTTCATTAGACCCAAAAAGAAGTAGAATGTAGAAGATACTTACCTTGTGACAGCCAGGAAAAACCAGACCAAGGGGGCTGGGAAGGTGGCTCAGTGGTAGAACGCTTGCCTTGCATGTCTGAGGCCCTGGGTTTGATTCCTCAGCACCACATAAGCAAAAAGAAAAAAAGCCGGAAGTGGTGCTGTGGCTCAAGTGGTAGAGTTCTAGCCTCGAGCTGAAGAGCTGAACGACAGAGTTCAGGCCCCCTGACCGGACCAAAACAAAAACAAAAACAGACCAAGGGAGACAAGGGAAATAGGAGTTAGAGATAGACAGCTAGACAGACAGAAACAGAGACAGACAAGCAGACAGAGACAGAGACAGAGATAGACAAAAGACAGAGAGATGAGTTAAAGAGAGATAGACAGGGAGAGTTAGAGAGTTATATTCTATATTTCCATGTTTATATACTTCCTTTCTTCCTTCCTTTCCTCCTTCATTTTTTGCCCCTTCCTTGATTTCCTTTTAAATTGAAAAATATTTTAATATTTGTGCATAAGAAAGATAACTATTAAATCAATATATCACATAATGTCTCTACTTATAAGTATGTATTATAAATCAACTATTACAGAAGAACCAAAGGGCAGAAAACAAAAACTCCACATGGGGTTACAGTAATGTTTCTGATAGTGAAATATATGAATATATACATATATACATAGACAGAGAATCTCTCTCTATATATCTCAAAGACTGATTTAATGTATTTAATGATTTGCTTTCAATGGTTGCTCTCAGAAAATGAAAATTTAAATACATTATTGTGTATTAATTAATGACCTTTAAAAGACAAAATCCTTTGGAAGATAGATATTGTGAATAATGCACTATGTCTAGCCAAATTTTCTTTTTTGTCACAGAGCTTGAAATTGGACCTGGGCACTGTCCATCAGCATTTTTGCTCAAGGTTAGTGCTCTACCACTTTGATCCCCAGTACCACCACTTTCAGGTTATGCAGGGGTGATACTTGGAGATAAGAGAGTCTCACTTTATTTGGAGATTAAGTCTCACTACTGCCTGGGCTGACTTTGAACCTGCCTGGGCTGATTTTAAACTGCAATTCTCAGATCTCAGCTTCCTGAGTATCTCAGATTACAGTCATGAGCCACCAGTGCCAGACTTTGCCAAGTTTTTATCACAACAGTATTGAAAGTGTACTATCTTTAACCATTTCAAGAGAAATACATTATAGGAAGGAGGTACTGCAGATACCTGTCAATATTTCAAAGTTGGCAGTCAAAATAGTATCTGATTTCAAGGAGGATGATTTAAGAACACAGAAAAGATAAATTACCAGAAAGCAGTATTTAAAAGAAACCTTTTAGATTAATCATTGCAGGGTTTGATCTATAGATCTATTTAGCACTGAGTCACAAAATTGAGGGAAATGACAGCCATGTAGACATTATAAAATTAAAAATATCATCACAAGTATACAAATATTTAAATCCAAACAGTAATAAAAATAACTTTAAGATGTACTCTGGGATGTAATCAGAATTTATAACATTGGCCTTGCTAACAACTATAATATATATATATACATATATATATATTCTATTACCCAAGAAATCTTTTTAGATTAGTGTATTATATTCTTAGTACAATAGAGCAGTTCTCATGTCAAATGAAGAATTAGACAAGAGTCTTATATAATAGCATCTCTCCAAAAAAAGGAACAGTGAGGTGGCAGGAAGTAAGATTGTATTTGATTATTAAATGCTTAACTGGTTTCTACCACTGTCAGTCTGCTTAATTGCTTTGCACTTGTCAAATGCTTTAGATGACCATACATGACAGATCTCTCTCTTGTTACCCAAGGGAAATTAAAAGTGTGGTCATAGAATGCTTTTCCTTCATTACAAATGCTTGCATTGATTTGATTCAATTTTTACTATTTCCTATTTTTTCTGTTTTCCAAAATAAACTTCGCATTAACCAGTTCACTCTCTAAGGTTTCTCTATTGAACCACTTTTTCTAATTTAAAACGGAAGGAAGATCAATATTGTTCTAACTCAAATAGTCTTGGTCTTCATTCTTTGCCTCTTTGGCTAAGTGCCAATCGAATTTCTGTTAGCAACATAAATGTGAGGCAATCATATTAAATAATTTAATGTCAAGCAATCATATTAGTTCATCATTCATTCTATTTTGGATAAGTTAGGCTTTTTAGTATTTTTCCTCTATTATGCATATTTCTATATTCTGACACATATTTTTCTCATATGTAATATAATTAGGTAATATATTAGGTAATATAATTAGGTATCCACTTGCTGCTCACAGTATAGTTAGTGACAACATATGATACTTTCTGTAATTGGCTGACATATCTAATTCATAACATTAAGGAAACTTTATATATTTACCCAGAATAATTTTCACTTTTAAATAATGTTATATTGTTCACTCACTGGTTTTTCTATAGTATTGATTTATTATAACTATGTCATTGATTTATTT
This sequence comes from Dipodomys ordii, assembly GCF_000151885.1. Taxonomy (NCBI): domain Eukaryota; kingdom Metazoa; phylum Chordata; class Mammalia; order Rodentia; family Heteromyidae; genus Dipodomys; species Dipodomys ordii. Next base: position 197,219 of record NW_012267408.1, read on the forward strand.
GCAGTATCTTAATTTCAAAGAAACAAGGAACAGATTTGATTTGTCTTAAAAGTAGTGATATAGTTAACCGGAAAGCCATTCACATGCTCCAAATTAGAGAAATAAATTATTTCCTATTTGTAGATCATTTTCTTCAGACCATTATCCTACAATTATTAAAGATCATTACTCTACATAGCTCATAGGAATCAGCTGGCTAAGGAAGACTCAGTTATTTAAATGATCTCCATACCCCAGGCTTTCTTGGTTCAGTATATTTGATTAACACAACATTCACCATATCAAATTCATACATTTCTCTACTATCTATCTTATATTTCCATTTCTACTTTGCTAACTAAGGCCAATTATTTTTCCTGAGTGTCTAGTTCTTCACTTCTCTTAAAGCAGCACTCTCATTGTTATCTGTATTTTCCCTCTATGCTACAATGCACTTGGCCAGCATCTGTACCATTTTCATAGCAGAACCAATTAACAGTTGAACTGAAAAGTGATTTAGAGTAATACACTGCAATACACCTTTTAGAAAGTCTATTATAGCTCAGCCAAGAAAACTTTTAAGTCTATGGATGTGAGAAACATAGTTGTGCTGGTATTTTTAGAATGACCATGTTCATGGTCATTTGGGTAAACATCCAGAAGTGGGATTGCTGGGTAATAGAGGAGCTCTATGTGTAGTCCTTTGAAGAACTTCCCACACTGCTTTTCAGTGGGTGAACAAGTTTACACTCCCACCAACAGTGCAGTAGTGTTCCCTTTTGACTATATCGCCTCCTGTATCTGTTGTTATTAGAATTCTTCATTCTAACTGGGTGAAGTGGATCTCAGTGTTGTTTTCATTGGAATTTCTTTTATGGCCAGAGAAGTGGAACATTTCTGCATATGTCTATTGGCCATTTTTTTGTACGTTTTTTCATTGTAAAGATACTGTAAATAGGGGTTATAATTACATGAGCAAGGTAATGACTACATTTCCTATTGAGTATTGTTACCTCCTCCTTTGTTTTCCCCCTACAATCCCTTCCCTCCCATCTCCAAAACTATATCACCTCCCCCCCACAGAAGTTGTAAAGTTTGTTTTCAACATAGTATTTTGTACATCTCATTGTTACAATGGGTCAACCTGTATCCTAATTTAAGCATATTCCCCCTTCCCCTCTCCAAATTAGAGAAGTGTATAAACAAGATGTAGGACACCAACATCAAATACAGTGAAAACAGGGGTTATACTGTGGGGGAAGAACATACATAGAATAAAAAAAAAATCACATCGTATGTTATAAATACATTAAAACAATAGCAAGAAAGAAAAAAGATACTTGTTTCCTTATCTTGGGGTTCATTTCTCTTAACATCTTCTTATATGGTCGTAAGTACATAGCTTTTGGCCTTTTCTGCTTGTCCTACACATGTACTAATTATTGCAAATAAGGGAAACCATGGGGCCTGTGTTTCTTTGGGCCTGCTTTACTTCACTTAATATAATTTTTTCCAAGTGTTTCCATTTCCTAACAAATGGGGCAATGCCATTCTTTCTGACAGTCATCAGATTTGGTTCCATATCTCACCTATGGTAAATAATGCTGCAATAAACATAGTTGTGCTGGTAGCCTTGTTCAAGGCCTTGTGCTATGGCCTTGTTTGTGATCCTTTGGGTAAATGCCCAAAAGTGGGATTGCTGGGCCATAGGAGAACTCTATGTGTAGTCTTTTGAGGAATCTCCATACTGTTTTCCAAAGTGGTTGAACAAGTTTACACTGCAGTAAGGTTCCCTTCTGGTCACATCGCCTCCAGGATCTGTTGTTATTAGAGTTCTTGATTATAGCCATTCTAATTGGGGTGAGGTGGAATCTCAATGTTGTTTTGATTTGCATTAAGGAAGATACAACTATCCAAGACAAATCCAAGAAATATGATAGAGCTATTCAACATTTAGAAGACACCATCAGAAGGCCTAATCTGAGGAAAATCTGTGTAGGGGAACACCTAGAGACAGAAGTTAATAGTCTAGGAAATTTATTTAACAGTATCCTAGCAAAGAATTTCCCAAACACGCAAAAAGTTAGGCCCATTCAGATACAAGAATCTTTTAGAACCCCAAATAGACCAGACCAGAACAGGACATCCCACCATCACAGTATAATCCACACAGGATCAATTCAGACCAAGGAAAGGATCCTTAAAACTGTCAAGGAGAAAAGATCAATTACCTATAAAGGCAAAGCAATCGGAATAACCTCAGATTTCTCAGCAGAGACAATTAAAGCAAGAAGAGCCTGGAATGATGTATGCTATGCCCTAAAGACAAACAACTATCAACCAAGAATACTGTACCAGCTAAACTCTCTTTCAAAAGGGAAGGTCAAATAAAGGCAACGATGCTTGATAAGAAATGTACTCATTACCTTGCTCATGTAATTGTAACACTTCTGTACGGTATTTTCACAATTAAAAAATAAATAAAACTTTCCATAGCAAAGAAAAACTGAAACAATATATCTCCACCAAACCAACCCCACAAAAGATATTGACCATTTTTATTTCCTCTTATTTGTCTCATTATGTCGTTAGTCCATTTATTAATGCAGAAGTTGTTTCTTTGAGGATTTGTTTTTGGAGGATTTAATTTTTTGAGTTCTAAGTATATTTTAAATATGAGGCCCTTGTCTGTTGTATGGTTAGTGAACATTTTTCTCCCAGTCCGAGTGTTTTTTATTGATCTTACTAGCTATGTCCTTTGCCATGCAGAAGCTCTGCAGTTTAATGCAGTTCCATTTGTCCAGTCTTTCTTTGATTTGTTATGTTTCTAGATCTTTACTTAGGAAGCTTTACTCTGTGCCATACTGTATCCCTTACCCCTTCCTGTAATATTTTCCATATATCTTCTCTTATCTGGAGTCTTTGATCCATTTGGAGTTGATTCTGGTGCAGTATTATATATGGGGATCTAACTTTATTTTTCTACAGGTGTTTAACCAATTTTGCCAGCATAATTTACCGAAGAGGCTGTCTTTCTTCCATACTATTTTTTGGTTCCCTTATGAAGGATATTTTTGGCATTTCCTTTGCTGACCAGTTTCTAGCTAATCCATGGGTTGCAATGATCATCAAGAATCTTGACTACTTCCATGTAAAGCCAAACTAAGAAACGTAAAGTAGACTTCTAGACAATTTCATTATCAGGACAAGGAGTGAACAGTTCTACCAGGTTTTTCAAACTTAGGGAAATCTGCTGAGTTGCATAAAAAAGCATGAATGTTATCATACAACCTTATACTTTTCTGTGTGCCGAGGGTGAAAGATAAGAGATCAAATTTTAAAAGCCCGATAGCAAGTACAAATTAATTTTATAGCTCCTGTAGAGAGTGATCATCTACAAAGATTATTTCTAGCATTTAAAAGTTTCTGGTTGCTAAGGCTTTGAGAACACTATATTTATCTTTTGGAAATAACTGCTTATATGAACTGTACAATCCTCACCTCTGAGAATCTAGAATTTTAGAGATAGATTGCTGTTTAGCTATGTTTGTAATGGCCCTTAATATCTGATCTCTGGGAATTTACCTGTTAGATTATTTACAATCTCAAATTACTCTAGTTTGTAACATATATTACCACAAATGTGGTAATTTTGTTATAATTATGGTAATGGTGAATAAAATCATGTGAAAGTATAAGCCTTTAAGAAAAAAAGACACAGTTATCACAAGATGGACATTTAAAAATCCTTACATTTTTGTCTCTTTCTTGAGGCAAAATGTAGTGTAAATTCGATTGAAAATGTAACTTATACCACATAAAATGTGGTATAACCACATTTTATCTACTGATACTTGTCAATTATATAATTACATTTATTTAAGATAGACAATATAAAAAGTATTAGTCCCAAATTCCAAGCAGTTAACATCAGTTATTTCTTAAGAGCTGATTTTCTTTTTGTTTTTTATTTATTTTGTATAAATTTTGATCCCCAGATAAGTACATTATGCCCATTGTTTATAGTCTATCTCCTTAATAGAATGGCAAATTTGAGCATTGTCAGAGACTTGATGGATAAAAATAATAAAAATTTTGTTATTTGTCCTATTACAAAAATATTCTCCATCTCTGCTTTATAATTCAATTTTTTTCAAATTTATACTATAGAGTGTAGACAATAGCCCATTGACCAATTCTTTCCTGAAAGCAAAGTCTTATATTTATAAAGAACACAGATGTTTGATAGAATTAACAGTTGACAGCCAGTATAAAGTTACAGGTGGGAAAATATACCAACAGATGCAAAATTTTGTCTCCAGCTCTATTTTAGTAAGCTATTCTAACAGTCATTTTTATTTAGTTAAAAATATTTGTATTACAATCCCTGCTTAAATAAGCTTTGTGTCTCTCTGTTATGATACTTTCATTTTTTTGGTATTTTTCTGAAGGCTTTTTGAACAAAAACAGATGGGATTCCAGAACTAGAGAATCTGTATGAATATTTGTTGAATGATTTGTTTTTAAAAAATGAAGAAAAAGAGAAAGGTCTGTTGATATCTCAAAATCAAATGTAAAGTATAAAAACATTGTTTTCATTCACAGCTTTGATAATAAAATTGTTGAATCATTTTTTCATACATACATACTTTGATTGTGTATTTAGAATATTTCCAGTTGAGAAATGAAAATGTATTCTTTTAAAAATTAGATTGAGCACATACATCACATAGCAGCCCACCAAAAGCAAATTAAATGAAGGTGAACAGAAGAAAAGAAGTTTCCTCAAAATCTACAAAAGCCTTAGAGATGGATATAAAGTTCATTAATATTAAATATAGATACCAAGAAAGGGATGCTTTCTTAGTGTTTATTGTTCCCTTACTGAATACAGATCTATTAACCTGAAGAAATTAGAAAGTTCTTAGAACAAAGCCAGGCAGACATTTCCTCAGAATGCTTTATAAAGAAGTTTATAAATCTTTCTCTACTCTATTTAATCAATAGCCAGGACAAGAGACTGAGTATTATTTCAGTAGGAGCTGATAACGTCACATATCAAATGATAATTACTTTATTTGTTTGTTTTAATAAAATAATTTTCTAATGGAAAGTCCTAGTCTCTGCTCTCAGCTCCCATAAAGGAATATATATTTGAGTATGTGTAATTAGGTTTAGAGATTATTTGCTGGTCAAAAAGCTTTATACATTTAATATTATATACATAAATGATACATATACATAAAACCTATAAATGGTATAATATGGATAGTGAACACAAATTGTAAAAATTTCTCATGATGTAATGGGTGGAAATAGGCTCACAAAGCTGAAATAGTGAAAATGTTGGCAATGGATACCTCCAATTTAGAATAGAAATGTGGCCAATTTTATTTTGCTATTCCTCCACAGAGTCTAAAATAGTCATGTTACTTCTATAGTAAGAAAAATGATTTAAAATTGTCACATACCTTAATCTTTCCATTATATCCCTATGTCAAATCATTTTCATTCCTTTTATTAGATGTATTACATTTCATATTTCAAACATTCATTTATAAGCTCAAAGGGTAACTGATGAAAGGCTTAGTGCTCTTTGCTACCACCAGGAAGTAGTGCACTAAAGCCTTAAGAGGAAGGTTGAGAAGCTATAATTAACTTCAAGCACAAGAAAAGACCTATATGATGTGATTATGATAGTTGTTGACACCATTAATTGCAGCTTAATACTATCTCTTGGTTATTATGCCGTGTACTAAATTATCTTATTAAAGATATCAAATGTTTCTTGTTACCCTCACAATAATTAAAGCAATACACATTAAGAAAATCAGGAAATACTATGTTTGAACTATAAAATCATAATATTATATCTATATTTTAATGCTAATTTCAGCATGGGTACAAGTATGTAGGAAGACTAAAAATATTCCTTTAAATTTGTTACTAAAAATGATCTTTGATCAAGTAACTAACATGTAGACTTGTATGGAAAATAAAGAGCAGCTAGTGAAGGATGAGTGAATATGTTCAAAGGGGTGACCGTGGTCAAGATATATTGATTCATACATTGCTTTATTAAATGTTAACACCTTTGTACAACTACTTAAAGATAATAATAATAATAAAGCAGAAAATAAGAACAGTAAGGTTTTTATACAGATCTATATACAGAGATACATTTAATTATCAATCAATTGCAGAGAGGAAAAAGACATTTAATATATAGAAAATTGGCTATAAGTGTGCTAGGAGGGATGAGATACAGACTTAGGTAACTAGGAGGCTGGTGAGAGTAATGAACATCACTTCCTAAGAGCTGGTACAATTGTGGAACTTTCCAGTTAGAGCTGGAACTGTGAAGATGAAGCTGATAATCTCACTCAAAGGCAGAGAGAGAGGAGGAAAAATAGTACCATTTCTCTACCTCCTTCATCCACTGTTAGATTGAAAAAAAATAGAAGACAGGTGCCGAGAGCCCACCCAAACAGGCCTCAGTTGTCTCCTGCAAAACAAGGCAGATTTCTGTTGGAATGGATCAGGGAACAAGGAGTGATAAACCAGCAAATTAGCAAAGACTGTGAATAATCTTCACACCAGCAATCATTGTACAGATATATGTTGGAAAATGTAACATGGAGATATGTTATATATAAAACCTTGTTTAAATATTGAAGATATACTTTGACATTATTTTAAATATTTTATCATCTATATTAGAAGATGTTTCAAATATCATACATGTATTATTTAAAAATCCATATCAACTCTCCTTACAAGTCCTCCCTCAAAATAGAAACCAAAAAAATAAGCAGTACTTCCTATGTTTAATAAATAATGATGTTAAGCCAGGCATAGGTGGTTCATGCCTGTAATACTTGCTACTCAGGAGCCTGAGATCAGAGGATCACAGTTCAAAGCCAGCCTGGGCAGGAAATACTGTGAGACTCTTATTTCCAATAAACCACTCAGAAAACCGGAAATGGTGCTGTGGCTCAAGTGGTAGAGCAGTCGACGTGAGCTGAAGTGCTGAGGGATAGCACCCAGGCCCAGAGTTCAAGCCACACAACCGACCAAAAAAAAAAAAAGGTAAATAAATAAAAAATAAAAATACAAATGATGTTTTGCTTTATGTTGATGAGTTATGATTTCTGTTCTTTAAGTGGTATTTATGGGAAAAATCCAAACTCAACACATTGAACTTGAAGCTCTTAGTAAGTGATAAGAAAAAAATCTTCAAAATAAAACAGATAAATACATCAATATTAAGTTCATAGCATTACAAATTAGAGGTAAGAAACTCTTCAATCTGAAATTCACAATGTTGTTGATATGGATTTTAGAAGACCCTATCATTTGTATTTAATTCCTTTTTTTAGACTCGGTGCCTTCTGCCTCAACACAGTCTTATCTCTAGTTAAGCAGCAAAAAGCCAGAAGAGGAAGTATGGCTCAAGTAGTAGGGTGTCCGCTCTGGGCAGAAAAAGCTAAGCAAGAGAGCAAGTCCCTGAATTCAACCAAGCTCTACTACTGCATTAACTAATAATAGGCTAATTGAATGAATAAATGCAAATTAAATGTGCATTTGCTTCAGTAAATTTAAATAATTTTAACTGATGACAAAAAATGGTCACAAAATTCATCAAAACCATCATAGCCAAGAAGAGATCTTAAGTAAGGGACAGAGTATCTCTGCTGCTTTTTGTTCATTAATATATTGTATAAAACATTCATAAACCTTATTCACTGTGTTTTCTTATATGGATTATTTATTTGTTATTTTTATCCTTCCTAGATGTAGGTTACATTTTTTGGGTGGAGTTGTGAAATCTAAGAGCTAGAATATTGCCACTTGTTATCAAACAGAAACGTTATTTAATATAACACTAAAAGGACCAATACCACAAAATTTTATTGAGAAAGGAATTCTTTAAAACCAAACAGCTACCTGGACAAACAAATGGCTCATTTGGGAACATGCAAACATGTCATTATTTTGCTGTTGGAAATGAACTGTACAACTTGGGAGATGTGGGGAGGATGAAAAGTGGAAGAAAAATGAGGGAGTGGATAATAAATTTGATAAGAAATGTACTCACTACAATTGTATATGTTATTGTAACCACTCTTTACATCACCTTGACAAAAAAAAGAATTAAAGATTTTCTTTTTGCATCAGGAGTATACATACTTTTTATATCTAACCAAACAAACTTTCATATTATTTTAATAATTTTTACATCATTTTGAACTTTTATTTACTCAAGAACTTTTGGGAGAATGAACTATATTAGGACTCACATTTGTTATTATAAAATTTTGTCCTTCATATCAGAAGTGATACAGAAATGTATTTTTCTGTGGGTTTAAAAATACAAATCCGATAAATATATATACATTTATCTGAATTAGGGAAGGGAAGGGAAACAACAAAATGGTGAGACAAAGGACGAGGTTGGAACCAATGCAACAACAATATTCATAAGACAATATGTTGGAAATGATCTGTACAACTTGCTGAGGGGTTGGGCAGAGGGAAAGTTGAAGAAAAATGAGGGAAAAGGTAACAAGTCTGACCAGAAATGTACTTATTACCTTATTTATGCAACTATATCCCCTCTGTATATTACCTTGACAATAAAAACTACGAATGAATCAGAACATTTTGCTTTTCATTTGGCATGCACACACAGAAAAAATATTTTCCCAGTGACAAGGTTTTAAGTTCTATTTTTTAATTGAATGTTTCCATAACAATAGGAATTTTGACATGAAAATACCCAAGATTAGTCTACTGAGATATAATTGGTCTTCCTGGATCATAAACAAGATGTTTTACCATGTTTTGGTTTTTAGATGCTACCCTTGTTTTTCCTTAACTTTTGAATTGAGCAATTCAAGGTTCTAAGCAAAATATAATATTAACCTTACAAATTTGACTTCTATATCCCAGTGGTATATTGTAAGCAAAATTGAGATAAGTGGTATCTATAACTAATGCTTTATACAGTATCTATTAATTTCAAGCATTTTTGAAACTGTAAAATATATATTTTTAGAATAGAGACACCTTAGAAGGTGAACAACATACTATTGAAAATAATCACTTTCCTGAAGTAACTGCTTTTATATGGGACCAGTTTATTCATTATTTAAACAAAGCTAAATTGTAGGAAATGCTTTGGGTTTTGCTTTGATCTAAAGGAGATATGTCAATGTATTATAAAATTTTATATACATTTATGCTTACCTGAGAAATTTTAGGGTTATATTAACATTGAATTAATATTATAAATACAGTTATCAATCAGTTTATGTATATATTGTGAGAAATACTTTGGTAGGCAGTTTTGCCTGATGAATTGCGTAAAGTTTATTTATACAAGCTTCAACAGTATAGCTAACAAGTATTTCAGGTATGTAGCAGAGACTACAACTCCTAAGCTAAAAACCTGTATATCATATTCCATAATCAATAGTTTAGGGAATTGTAACCCAGAGCTAAAAATTTTCACTGAAACAGAGAAAAGTTTCAGAAAAATATGGGATTAAGAGTGATGAATGATTTACCTTGCAGGACACTTACTACAAATGAAGATTGATGGACCAAAAATTGCTTTGGGGGAAATGAGTGAGTTATACCAAACAAAATATATAATTTATAGTTTAGGTTAAAGGTAATGTGTGTTTTCAAAGAGAGTAAAATAGGAATGAGTGGGATTATACATATTAACTGCTGATCAATCTGTATTACATATTAATACATATTACACAAATTAATTGATGAGTATTACACATATAGTTTATGAGAACAAAGTATGAATACTGATATTTCTAATGTAGAATAAGTGTAGTAAAAAGTACATGATAGAGGAGATATCTACTGCAAATACACAAAACATGTGTTTAATAGAGAAGAATAACGTTGTATCACAAAAGAGACTCCTCTGAAATCAATACTTACTTTACATTAATGCATCTGATGTATAACATCTTGATATGTAGTGATACCTTGACAATTTAGATTATTTGTCCTGAAACAATACACTTGTATTTCACAGTACTCTTTTGGGAACTGTTAAGATTTTTCATCATTTATATCCAATCTTAAATTCATTAAGTATATGTTCGTTCATAATCTATCAGATTCAAGGCACAGGCATCTCAGTGAGTAAAGCAAACACATTAATAACTAAATCATAACATTTTAGAAAGTAATCAGGAAAACAAAGTGTAGATATCATGGATTGACATTTTAAGTAGGGTTGTTCAGGACAAACTCACTGAGAATTTTAACCAAGATTGACTATAGAAAAGAGGGTACCTAGCATGTCTGAGGGAATGCAAAGGAAAATTGTTTTTGACTGACTATAAGATGTGATACAGTTGAAAGTAGCTAAAAAGGCAATTGGGAAAATTATTACACAACTTCTGTGTGCTTATGGATATTGGTTTTTGTCTTGAACAAAATGTGAAACTACTTGCTGTGATGTGTGTGAATATTTGCGTGTGTTCTAGATTTAGGACTTAAATTTAGGGTGTGGGTACTTTTGCTGAACTTTTTATTCAAGGCCAGGCTGTACCGTGAGTCACAGGGACCCTGGCTACTTCCACATTTTTGGTGGTTACTTTTGATAACATCTCACAGACTTTCTTGCTCCAGCTCATTTGAACAGTGATCCTCAAACGACAAGCTTTTGAGAAGATAAAATTATAGGCATGATCCACTGGCACCTAGCTCATTTAGTGATTTTTACATGAAAGAAAAACAAAATCAAAATTAATGTTATAGAATCATTCTTATATTATTTTTATACACACATCCAAAATATTTCGGAAATGAAGAGATAGACTTATTTGAAAATTTACAAACTCGCCAAAAAATAGACTTCAAAGATGAGTATGGATGTGATGTTTATAACAAGTAATACTATTCTGAAACCTTGTGAAGATAGATCAAGAAGTTTTCCTTCTGGGTGCTGGTGGCTCATGCCTATAATTCTAGGTTCTCAGGATGCTGAGGTCTGAGGATCACTATTCAAAGACAGCCCCAGCAGAAAATCTATGAGACTCATATCCAGTTAATCACCCAAAATGCCAGAAGGGGAGCTGTGGCTCAGTTCACTACCAGTATTCAGCATAAAAACTCAGGGAGAGAGGGAGGAAGAAGAGGAGGAGGAGGAGGGAAAGGAGGGGGAGGAGGGGGAGAGGAGGAGATAGAGGGAGGAAGGAACAGAAAAAACGAAAAGAAAAAAGAAGAAAAGAAGTGTTTTCCAAATATTAGATTTGGCTTGTTGTTGCTGACTTGCCATGTGGCTAGTACAGCCAATTATGTGATAAATATCAGAGAGCAAAATAAAGATTATATATGTTCAATACTGATGCTCCTTTTTCTACCAACTAGAATTATAAATAAGAAATTTGGGTGTGGTTTCTGATTCGTGGAACAAATCTTCAATACAAATATAAATAAAGGACTTACTAAAATTGATATAATCATGTAGAAATGTCACAAGGGACATAATAAAGCTAAACCAAACAAAAGAATTAATAACTGAATCTTGAGTTTGAACTTGAGACAAATCCCTGTTTAATGAAAAAACACAAAAATTGTCTAAGATGAAATAATCAATAATGTAGGAATATACCATTGAGTGTGATATATTAGTAATCAGATACAAAAAGAACAGTGAATGAGAAACTGCAAATGTTCAGATAAGGTAATACTTAAAAAAATTAACTATTCAGTGAAGTAATTGTTATAAATGACCTTGTAATGAGTGATGGAATAAAAGAGAGAAAGCTGATTTAAAAGGCTTTAGGACATAATTCAAAGAAACATAGTAGAGACAATTAGCAAATATAGTTCTTTTTGAGAGTAGGACATAACCTGACAAACAAAAATAATGACATATTAAGTTCTTTATATAATTTGAAAGATAGAATGTTTCTATGTAGAAGGAAAAAATAACTTTGATGAGAAATTAATAGAGCTAGAGCAAGACAGGGATTATTGGAACCACCTGCTTAAGTAACTGAGGAGAAATAAGTTTAGTGTGTAAGTGGCAATGTTAGCTTCAGCCAAACACAGATGGCTCAGTGTAGTAGTAAGTGGGAAGGCAGATCATTTGGTTACAGATGGTGGAAGGGTGTTAAACAGAGTTGTGGGAGTTTGTAGAATTTTGTTTCTGATTGTTTCATTGTTTTCAGAAAATGAGAAGAGCTGAGGGTGAGCACAGGAGAACATATGTTTTCTACAATAGAGAAAGGATGAAACAGGTGTTCAAGGAAAGGTTAGGATAGATGGGTAGAGAAGAGGAAGGAGAAATCCAGTGATTTAGATGCATTTCTGGACCACTTCAAGTTCTGGACCACTTCAAGTTCCTGGCCACTATTTAGTGTTGTTTGTGGGGACAGCTTCTTTCTCTTCTGCTTATGGTCAAATTTAGTTGCCTGGATGTGGGTGTAGAGTAGGCAGAAACATATTAAAGTTGGGATCTTAGAAAATGAGCACGGTGATACAACTATCTTTCTGAAGGTAGAGAAATATTGCAAGCTCTAATGTGGTACTGTTCTGAGCAGAAAAGAATCAGGATAATGAAACAATAGTGAATTAACAAATTCTTTGTGTTGTGAGATCAGGAATGTGATGTTTTGATTTTGGAGGATATTAGAGGCTTATAAGGTCTTGAATGAGATACACCAAATGAAAATTGTGAGATTCAAAGTTACTGGAAAATAATAATCATAAGACAGGACTGTGGATGTCTGTCATAAAAAGACTGTGATGAACAAGACCACTCAAAGGAAATTAAAGCAAATAGGAACATCAGGTTTGGGGAGAATAAGCCACTGAGATTTAAACTTAGACATCATAATGAGTAGATTAGCAAATATGTAGAAACAGAGAACATCGAGAATTGGTATACTAATTGGTATAATATAAATAATGAATGGTAAACTACTTTGGATTATGAGATGTAGTTTTCTAGCTAGATTATGATTGTTGGTTAAAATCTTATGACCTTCTACCTTAAAGTTTTAATGTATTAATATTTATTCACTAACATTTGTGTTTCTCTTTTCACTAAACATTTTGTTATTTTCTGTTTGAAAATTTAATAAGGATCATTAATAGTGATCTTTGAGTGACAAAGATTTTACATAATTGAATTCTTGTGGTTAATTTGGATTCATGATCACTTCATCCGACACATTTGAGAATTATAGGAAGAGAAGGATTTCTTCCCCGTGGTGGGGAGGGGTGGGTGGGGAAAGAGTGCAGTCTTGGAGATGAGAGGCCAGGGATGGTAGGGAAAAAACAAAGGAGGAGGCAAAATGCTATATGACTGAGACAAGCAGAAACGGTCAGATAAGTTGATGTTAGGCGAAATGAACCCCAAGATAAGGACTTAAATGGTTTTTCTTTCTTGCTGTTTTT